>NC_080176.1:63955775-64255775 GCF_950295315.1 Erinaceus europaeus
AGAACTGAGGTCATGAAGGAGGGAGGCTGGAGAGAAGGTTTAGGAATGGAGAAGGTACTTCTGACGTGGTATATTAACTGACACCAGGGAGAAGGGTGACACTGTACCCCCTGAGATATAGCCTTGTAAATCACCATCTAATAAAAAGAATTTAAGCAAAATAGAAGCTGCATCATGCCACCCCTTCTCTCAGACCCATTTCACTGTGCCTCCCCTGCCCATTCAGCCAGGTTCACCTCCATCTCTTTCATCTAGCTCATGTCTGGGGTTTCCTACTTAGTTCTTCAACAGCTAAGCTTCCTGCGCATAAGCCTCCTGGCTTAGGACCTTGTCAGTGGTTGTTCTTTTGGCCTGGAACTCTTCCTTAGTTCCTCTCTCTTAGTTTCTTTTGTTCATCATTGTTAAATGGTGGCTTGACTATTTCTTGTTATTCTACCACTTTCTCCCTCCACACCCTCATTAATACTCTCACACCCTCTCCTTAAGCTGCTCTCTCATCTCTTTATTTTCCAGAGCACTTGCTGTGCCAGATCCTTACTGCCAATGCTGAATGTGGATTGTCTGCCTCCTCCCACTAGCCTGTCAGTCCAATGAGGGCAGGGCTTTTTTGCTCACTCATTGCTTTCAGCAATGGCTGTCACACAGTAGATGCACTTGATGAAGATTTATCCTATGTCAGTGGAACCACATGGCAATCTTAAATACTTTACCCACTTATTTTGAATAGAGACAGAGAAATTGTGGGGGGCCCAGGTTCCAGCCTCTGGTTTCCACCTGCAGGGGTAAGTTTTGTGAGAGGTGAAGTAGCACTGGAGCTGTCTCTCTCTTTCCCTTTCTGACTCCTCCGCCCCCAAGATTTCTCTCTGTGTTCAAAATAAATAGGTAAAGTACTAAAGACTGCCATGTGGAGTAGGGTTCTGTGCCATTGCCACATGGTGGTGCCTTTTTAGTTGATGAACAGAAGCACAGCCGTCTCTGCTCTGCGAGAGAGCTCATGAAATGGTATCTCGTCTTTATTTGCATTTCTCTAACAGTCAATGACTGTCATGTTTTTTCATGTTTGTTGGCCTTTTGGATCTCTTCTTTGGTGACTATTCTGTTCATATCCTCTCCCCATTTTTGGATGGGGTCCTTTGGAACCTGGGTTCTTGCACACTGAAATGTGTGTACTCTACCAGGCATGCTACCATTCAGTCCCTAACGGGCCATCTGCAACCTAACTGGTTCTATGCCTGAATCTCTATAATCCACCCCATTCAGCCATCCTCTCCTGTGCTCCCTGTACTGCTTTGTGCCTTGCCTCCCCTAGTCCTGCCTTCTGCTCACCATAGATTTAACCCCATTTTCCTGGTGACTAAGCACTTCTACACACTCAGTCCCTGCAGTCAATCTTCTCTCCTTACTTCTTTAACTGAAATGAGTTTCTCCCTGCAGGACTGCAATTTCCCCTGGAGTCTTTGGAAGTAGAAGGGGTTCATTCTTTCACACTCCAGAGCCCGAAGGTTGCAGAAGTAGGGATAGTGTCCTCTTCACTTTCATTGTTTCTTGGCTTTTACTTTTCTATCCTTAAAGAAAAAGCCCTGCTGCCAATGGGCTGATACAAGCTGCTTCTTCTCTGCTGTAGCTGCCAGCTACTGACTTCTAGGCCATTCCTCCATTTACGATAACCAGTAGGCAGTTGGTCTTTCTGCTGAACCACAGCTTCTCAGCCGGAGTTTCCGACCACGATGCCCATGTGAGTGACCCATCCTCACCTCCAGTTCATCAACTGACTTTCATTCAGACATTTTATTCACCCTCCACCCTGTGCCCAGCACTCATAGACAAACACAGACGATGCTGTCACCCCAGTGTGCTCCCCCAGCATCTCCAGTCTAAATACACTGCTCTCTAGTCACCAGCTCCACGGCTGTCACCGTGCCAGTCCTCTGATCCCCGTTCCTGGCTCCTCTGCACCTACTTTCCCCTCACAGCCTCCTTCTTGGTGGTTCCACTGCTTTCTTGATTTAGCTCAGATGGCAAGATTGACCGCTTCCTGAGAACAGCCATTCTAATCCTCATGAGCTCTTGTCCTGGTTTACACGGTCCAGTTCAAGTAAATTTAAAACAGTGGAAAACACAACAGTCCTCTAATGCCTTCCTCTATGTAAAACTGGACATAGGAATTCCTTACACTCGAAGGACTATTAGGAATAAAGTAAAAGCCGGAGGGTCTAGTGAGCTTGGAGTCGGGTTCTGTGCCATTGCCACATGGTGGTGCCCTTTTAGTTGGTGAACAGAAGCACGCCGTCTCTGCTCTGTGAGGGCGCACTGCTGTGTACGTGTGGCAGACTGATTGCGAGCGATTACAGCGACTATTATGGTGTTGCTTTATAAGCCCTGTCATTATAACTGAAAGTATTTTCATATCCTACAACAATATCACACAAGCTTTCATTAGGCAGTGATTCTAGAGACAGTGCTGACCCCCCCCCCCCCCCAGTACCTGTGGAGCAGGCATGAGCTGGGTGAAGCACTCTGAAGAAGGCCAAACGCCTATGATGCCCTGTGCTGTTAACTGTGGAGCAAGTGCTCCAAGAACTGAGAGGAAGTGGAGGGAAACGTTAGAAGTCTTCAAGCACAATCCACTTATGCTTTCCTCCCAATTCCCTTTAAACCCTTTCCAATGAGAAAATTAGTCTTGATGGATGAGGTTTTTTTTTTTTTTTTTTTAACATTATAACATCATTTTAGGTACATGTCCAAAATAAATACCAAGTTTGTTTGTTTATTTGTTTTGTTTCTAATATGCTGTTTTCCTTATCTCTGGAGAATGACTCTCTTTCTATAGCTATGCATGGCCCTATAGTAAATAGGGTTGCATGAACTTTGGAGACAGGCTGCCTGGCTATGCATCTCCCCACTCTACAGCTTTCTCGTTGTGTGGCTTTGGGTTAGTTACTTCACCTCTTGCCATCAGTTTCCTCATATGAGAAAGGAGGATGATAACTCTACCTATTCCCAAGGGTTGCTAACGAGCCTTGAGAACACTAACATGTTGAGACACTTTAAAGCCAACAAAGCACAAACACTATATGTATGCAAACTGTCACTATAGTGAACGTCTTCACCGCCACCATCATCACACCATCCCATCCCCCAGACTGTCTTCCCACCAACACCAGATGATACAAAACTAAGTGCGTTTCACGGAGCTAGAAAAATAAGCGGTTCCTTTAGATACAGGTGATGGGTCACTCATAGAATGCACATGGGTATGAAGCTACCCATCTTTCTTTTGATAATTCCTTTTGGGAAGTGGTCAGAATCCTTCCTCACAGTTCTGCATGTCAGTATATTGTAGACAAGGCCCTAGCCTCTTCTAGCATGATTCTGAATAAAGGCCGCTTAGATGCCAATGCTTACATGAGGTGACACCCTGGTAGGCTTCTTCCACCAGTCTTACCTTCAGCCTGTCTTTGGGCAGGGCAATAACCCCTTGCTTGATGATTTCCAGCACGCGTTCCACTGACAGCTCAGCTCCGGCCTGCAGCAGCCTTGAGCTGAAAAAGGTGATCACCTGCAATGTGAAGTTATATTATTAACACAAGCAGGTGTAAGAGACAGACTTTCAGCAGATGCCTTGCGCACACAGCAGTCAGACTATCTTAATTCTGTTTCTTAGAGTGACCTGGATTTTAATTCACTAGCCCTCCCATATGCAAAGTCCACTCTATAAAGGGTTTAATGGCTGAATCCGAGTCAGCTTCTGAATATTCAAGGCTGATTACCCGTTCTGTGAATTAAGTTGGCTCCTGACTTCTACACTTTCTTCCCCTCACATTTAATATTTCATTTAGAGAACAGTACCCATCATAAGGTGGGAAGAGAAAGCTACAGCTTATGTCAATAAGTAGGCTTAATAAGAAAGGAATTGAAGCTAATGGCTACAATGATCTGGGGGATTATTTATTAATTCAGGTTATCCACAGCCTTCTTATCCCTAGTCGCTAGGAATAATCAACAGCAGCTAAAATTGCTTGTGCTTCCTGTCACAGCACAGCCTGCTCTATATAGCAAAGTGCTAACACAGTAGCTCTCTGAAAATAGCACTGCCCCTTAATATCTGTCATCAAAAACTAAAAGAATGTCATCATTTCAAACCACAATGCTAAAGTGCCAAGAAAACTCTAGATCTCTTTCTACTCAATGGGATAGCATTTAAAAAGAAATTTGTTTATTTTTATTATTTATTTATTTATTTATTTATTCCAGATAGAGACAGAGTGAAGTTGAGAGGGAGAGGGAAGAAGGAGAGAGAGAGATACCTGCAGCCCTGTTTCACCACTCACGAAGCTTCTCTCCCTGCAGGTGGGGACCAGGGCTTGAACCTGAGTCCTTGCACACTGTAATGTGTGTGCTCAACCAGGTGTGCCACCACTCAGCCCCTAATTTTTTAAAAATAAAACAAACTTTATGATTTGAATATTGGGGCTGAGAAGACAGTGCAACTGGTTGAGTGTACACATTACAGTGCACAAAAATCCAGGTTCAAGCCCCCAACCCCTACCTGCAGGGGTAAAGCTTCACAAGCAGCGAAGTAGTGCTGCAGGTATCTCTTTCTCTCCAGACCCACCTCCCCTTTCTCTCCCATTTTTTTTCTCTATAAAAAATAGCTGAGCATTTCTATGTGTACATTTACATTATATATATGTTGCTCCTAACAACTATAGCTGTGCACTGTATAATGTTTCCATCAATGATGGACAGCATCTAATGAAATGGTCCCAGTGAGGAGTGAGGAGCCTAGGCTAAGCCCATACATTTCTAGGGTGGTGTGATTAGAATATCTGTAAAACAACCAAGTCACATAGCAACACACTTTTCAGAAGGGAATCCCCATCATTAAGCATCATGTGACTGTATTTGCCAATAATTTTTTCTAAATTTTAGTTAAATAACTCCATTTTCTATTGTATAAGACATAATATTCTATGCAACAAAAATTTGAGACATTCAATCTATTTATTATTTATTATTGGATAGAGACAGAGAGAAATCAAAAGGGGAGGAGGATATAGAGAGGGGGAGAGAGACAGAGACACATTTGCAACACTGCTTTACCATCTGTGAAGCTTTCCCCCTGCAGGTGGGGACCAGGGGCTTGAACTTGGGTCCTTGCACACTTTAATGTGCCACCATCTGGCCCTGAGACATTCAATCTATTTTCCCCCTCTCATATTAATTAAATACTTATTTGTGAGATTGTAAGTTAATAGGAGTGTATATTAATACCATTCCCACCACCAAAGGTCTGTGTCCTTCCCCGCAGCCCCCAGTGAAGCCGAACATCCACCCTCACCCTCCACCCAGAGATTTTTTACTTTGGTGCCCTACTCCAAACTCAGTCAGATCCTGCTTTGAATTTCCCTTTCTGTTCTTCTTTCTCAACTTCTGTTTATGAGTGGGATCATTCCATATTCATCTCTGTCTTTCTGACTTATTTCACTTATCATAATTCCTTCTAGCTCTATCCAAGATGGGTCAGAGAAGGTGGGTTCATTGTTCTTAATAGCTGCGTAGTATTCCATTGTGTATATGTACCAGTTTTCTCAGCCACTAGTCTGTTGTTGGGCGCCTGGTTTGCTTTAGGTTCATGATTAGTCAACAATTTGTTCTGCATTATATCTTAACTCTTTTTTTTCAGCCACCAGGTTCCAGATGATACCATGATGCCAACCCAACTTCCTTGGGCAGAGGACCCCACTATGTGTCTTGGAGCCCTACCTCCCCAGATCCCTACCCCACTAGGGAAAGAGAGAGACAGGCTGGGAGTATGGACTGAAATGCCAATGGCCCATGTTCAGCGGAGAAGCAGTTACAGAAGCCAGACCTTCCACCTTCTGCGTCCCATAATGATCTTGGGTCCATACTCCCAGAGGGATAAAGAATAGGAAAGCTATCAAGGGAGGGGATTGGATAGGGAGCTCTGGGGATGGGCAATGTGTGGAAATGTACCCCTCTTATCCTATGGTCTTGTCAATGTTTCCATTTTATAAATTAAAAAAGACATAATGTTAGTAATTATTTGGAAGTATTTTAAAGAATTTTCTCACAAGATTATTTTCCTAAATAGTAACTATTCTAAAGCACAAAAGTTTTTTTTTCTTCTTGCTAACTATTCCAGTGGAAAAGATACAATGTGACAGAGATGCCAGGGAAAAGCATTTATTCTGGAAAGAATAGACCCAGATGGAATGAGAACCCTCACAAGCTTGTGCTGAGAGAGAAGGGGGTGGGGTGGGGTGGCTAGTTGCTGCTGTCTGCTGACTCCGGGTTACCCATCTATCCATCTCGGGCAGTCTGCTGCCACCAGCTCTTCACCAGTTGTTTGTTTTGTCCACACCAGGGTCGTTCTTCAACAAGTTTGTATGGGTCTTGTTCTTCCCCTCCCTGTCAGCTTTTAAGCTGGACATTCTGGGATAAACTTTTTATTCAAAGAATTTTAGACATACCAGGTACTCAAATTGACTTTTTAATTTTAATTCAGTGATAAAAATTTAAAACTAATTAAATTAAAATTTGAAATAGGCAAAAAAAAAAAAAAAAGATTCTGAAGGGATCTATTTCTCACGGGAAATCTGCCAAACCCAGGTGGGAACTTAAGTCTGGCAAAAGTTTGAGGAGAAAGAGAAAGTCATCTCTGAGCTCAAACTTCAAGATGACAAAGCCAGCTGAGATGCTGATGAAAAAAAATATGTTGCAGTTATTAGAAGGAGTTTAATTCCAGAGGTTTCTGCTCGTCATTGCTGTGGTCTTTTTAGATATGGAAAAGAATTTTTATCCTCCATTTCTTTAGCTAGATTATATGACTAATGATAATACATTCCTACTGAGAAGTATGAAAAAAATAAAAAGAAACTCTGTGAAGATATATTTTAGTACTGTGAAGGGGACAGGCCTGAAAGCAACATTATCCATAGCTCAGTGAGTATGTGTCCAAGTCCTGGTTTTTAAGCACTATTATCCACAAAACCAGCTAAGACCCCCCCGTCACAGACATCACTGACCTCCAGGAATAGTCAGGGGAACTACAGGGAGTGCGTGAGTATGTCTCTGAAGACAAGAGAAACAGAATAAGAAAGTATGCTGTTATAAGTTATATTAAACTCCCCTCCCCCTTGATAGTATATAGAGAAACTGAGAACTGAGGGGAAATAGGGAGAGAGACAGAAATACCTACAGTACTTGCTTCACAGATCATGACGCTTCCCACCTGCAAGTGGGGAGCGGGGGCTCAAACCTGAGTCCTTGTGCATGGTGACGTGTGTATTCAGCCAGGTGAGCCCGGACCCCAAGAGTCCAATTATCTTACCAACTGTGCCAAACCCCAGGATGCTCCAAATACACTGTCCTGTCCCATCCTATTCCCCTATTCCCTTCCCTCCCCTCCCTCCCTCCTTTCCTTCCTTTCTCTTTTTTTCTTTTTTAATTTTATTGTGGGGATTAATGGTCTTGCAGTGCAGTTGTGGACACACAGGTACAGCTTCTCATCTCCCTGTGAAAGTGCTCTGCAGAACACTCGAACTCACAGTTTAGGTCCTTTTACATTGACACGCAATGGGACCTCAAGGTTCTCTTCGCTCCTTCCCTCCCCCTCATTCCCCAGAGTTGTTTGCTTTGGTGCAATGCACTACACCTAATCTAAGCAGAAACTTACTTATGGGAGCAGGGAGAGAGAGAGGATTCACCAGAGCGTTACTCTAGCACACAAGCTGCCGAGGACTGAACTCAGGACTTCATGCTTGAGAGTCCAATGCTAGATTCAGTGCACCATCTCCCAAGAAGTTTGCTAAAATCTTACTTTAAAATACTTAACAAAAAAGATGCAAGTTCTCTTCGTTTTGTATATCTTTACAGGTTTAAAACACTTTTTCTGAAGGAAAAAAAAAAGGTAACCACACGAAATGACATTTTTGTAGGTAAAAGATGGTGGAATGTTGGCAGTTTGCTGTTTTTTAACCCTAGTATCTGTGCATGAAATTATCTTCTTTGGCTACAAAATTATTTAAAGACAATGAACATATCTATGAAAACACATTCTAAGAAATGAAAAGTGTCAGTGGGAAGAGATAGATCTTATCTCAACAGATCTCAGATGCCTGTGTCTCAGAGAATGCTTTTTCCTTTCTACTAGTTAACTGAAAGCAGCCATCTTCACTGTCAGATGATCGCCTAGGAAAAGCAGACAAGGAGCAGCTCTCCAAGGTGGCTGGTGATGAAAAGAAGCTGCAGGGAACCTGTGACGCCCTGCCCCAGGGTCTGGCCTGTGACCCACAGCAGGGGCTCCAGGTGGTGGTTCTGACCACCAGGCAGAATTCAGACCAGTAGAGGTTCTCAAAGCTTTTCTTTTTTCTTATTTTTCTCACTGCCTGGGCTTGACCACATCAGGTTGACTTCTTCAGATAGAGAGTAAGGGAGGAAGAGGGAGAGAGGAAGCATGGAAGCTCCCCCATTGAGACAAGAGTGCCTATGTGGTGTGTTGGGGGCTCAGACAGCAAAGCAGTGCCCTCCCACGTGAGTTACCTTGCTAGCTCCTTCAAACTGTCGGTTTATTTTTTTTTAAACCAAGATGTAATTATTATTTTTAAAATATTTATTTATTCCCTTTTGTTGTCCTTGTTTGTTTTTACTGTTGTAGTTATTGTTGTTGTTATTGATGTCATCATTGTTGGATAGGACAGAGAGAAATGAAGCGAGGAGGGGAAAACAGAGAGGGGGAGAGAAAGGTAAGACACCTGCAGACCTGCTTCACTGCTTGTGAGGCGACTCCCCTGCAGGTGGGGAGCCGGGGGCTCGAACCGGGATCCTTACACCAGTCCTTGCGCTTTGTGCCACCTGCGCTTAACCCGCTGTGCTACCGCCCCACTCCCAAGATTTAATTATTAACAGGACAGTAATAGAACTAGAGCACTGCTCTGGCCTATGTGCTGCCCGGGACTGAGCTGAGGACCTCAGGCACACAAGTTTGACACACTACCTATGATGCTACCTTCTGGTTTGCACTTTTAGACTTTTTGATCTTATCTGCTAGAAATAAGAATTCACTTCTAATTTGTGTTCTATTTATTCATCAACTATATAATGTAAATGATAACATTAGTGGTTTACTTGTTATAAAATGTACACAAAAAGAAGCTAAAGAATGAGATAAACTAGATTTAAAAAATTACTTATAGATATGAAACACTTTTTTTTTTTTGTAGAGGGTATCATTACCATATGTAAGGACCTGGGTTCAAGCCCCTGACCACCACATAGAAGAGTCTGCAGGGACTGGGGGAACCTTTGCAAGCAGTGGAATGGTGCTACATCTCTCTCCCTCTCATGGTCTCTCTCTCTCTTCTTCTCTTTCACTATAAAGAAAATGGCTGCCAAGAACAGACACTGATGCCTTCATTACTTGTGAGATGATCCTGGTTCTCTGCTATTTTTCACCTCATAATGCAGCACTTGCTCTGGAAGGGAGGTGCCTGCCCTGTGATTTACTTTTGCTCGACTACATACCGGCATATGTCGTTTTACTGCACATTACAGATAATTACTTTTTTTTTTTAAATCAAAAGTTTATGGCAACAGTGCACTGAGCAAGTTTATCAGCGTCGTTTCTCCAACAACATGTGTTCACTCTGTATCTGTGTCACATTTAATAAACTTCTATGCATTGTGTTACCCCTCATACAACGCTGACAGACTTCACTGTCGTGCACAGGGAAATCAATAGATCCATGTTAACTTGGTGCTTTACTGCTGTGTCTTGGAACTGAGCTGACAATATTTCCCAGGTGCGTCTGTTACGTATGTTACTATATTACCTGCAGGAATCACCCTGGCCTTTATTTAGTTAAAGCTAGATATTAGAACCATGAAGCACATGGATGTCTGAAATAGCCTCGCTGACCCACAGACCCTGGCGGGTGGGCTGGGGAAAGATGGAGAAATGGTAGATGAAAGCTCCTCATCTTCCAATGAGTAAATGGAGAAGATTTCCTTCCTTTCTTTCCTCCCTTCCCTTCAAAAAAATTAATTAATTTATTTTAATTTGACAGAAAGTGAGAGGTAAGGGCGGATAGAGTGGTAACCTGGTTTAGCGTACATGCTACAATGTGCAAAGACCCAGATTCAAGTCTCTGGCCTCCACCTGCAGGGGGAAGCTTCATAAATGGTGAAGCAGTGCTGCAGGTCTCTCTCACTCTCTCTGAGACTATTTTCTTTCTTTCTTTCTTTCTTTCTTTCTTTCTTTCTTTCTTAATGTCCATTCCTCGTCCTCTAAGCCTTCTTTTTCAAAAGAAATTTTATTTATTTATTTGTTTATTCCCTTTTGTTGCCCTTGTTTTAATGTTCTAGTTATTATTGTTATTGATGTCATTGTTGTTGGATAGGACAGCAAGAAATGGAGAGAGGAGGGAAAGACAGAGAGGGGGAGAGAAAGACACCTGCAGACCTGTTTCACCGCTTATGAAGTAACTAACTTCCCTGCAGGTGAGGAGCTGGGGACTCAAACCGGGATCCTTACGCTGGTCCTTGCACTTTGCGCCACATGCGCTTAACCAGCTGCACTACCGCCGGACTCCCTCTCTGAGACTATTTTCTTCCCTTACTTCTATGGACTGTTGGTACAGCCTCTATGGTGTGTGGATTCATCAAAAATACCAACAATCAAAGCCAAGTGGGACCCAGAGCACTCAAAGACTCTCAGATACTGCAAACCAAGGTAAGACACATGTCAGGGGGCCAGGCAGTAGTACAGCAGGTTAAGTGCACTTGGCACAAAGTGCAAGGACTGGCATAAGGATCCCAGTTCGAGCCCCTGGCTCCCCACCTGTGGGGGGGGGGCGGGGGGTGTCGCTTCATAAGCGGTGAAGCAGGTGTGAAGGTGTCTATCTTTCTCTCCCCCTCTCTGTCTTCCCCTCCTCTCTCCATTTCTCTCTGTCCTATCCAACAACAATGACAGCAATAAGAACAACAATAATAACAACAATGACAATAAACAACAAGGGAAAAAACAGCCTCTAGGAGCAGTGGATGTGTAGTGCAGGCACGAGCCCCAGTGATAACCCTGGAGGCAAAAAAAAAAAAAAATAATAAAAATCTTAAAAAAAAAACAGACAGATGTCAAAGAGGAAAGCAGTGCAGTGACAGCTGAGCTCACCTGTGGCCTACGAGGGCTGGCCTCTGTGCTGCCAGGAACCCGCAGAGGAGAGGTGAGCGTCATGTTCTCCGCCAACTCCTTGGGTTGCAAACTGGCTCTCCTTTGCATGCTGGAAAGCTGGCTTTCAAGTGTTTTTGAAAACTGGCACACACAGCACCACTCACTTCCAGAGGGAAGTATAATGTGTGTGCCCCGGGGGACAGGAACGGACAACTTCTGTATGCTGTGGGGCCAGAACGCTGGTGCTGCTTCAAGCTTCCCCACACTGCCTGCAGCAATGCTGATGTAAAAGGATCTGATTTTATTTCTTTTTAAAAGAGACTTATCGAGACACACACACACATACACGCACACACACAGAGTGTGTGTCTGGCTGGTGGCACACCTGATTGAGTGCACATGTTACAGTGCGCAAGAACCCATATTCGGGCCCCCAGTCCCCACATGCAGGGTGGAAGCTTTGTGAGTGGAGAAGCAGTGCTGCTGGTGTTTTTCTCCCTTCCTCTTTATTTCCCCCCCCCCACTCTCTTGATTTCTGGCTCTCTATCCAATAAATATAGATAATGAAAAAATCAAGAAGTGGGGAAGAACCAGAGAGCCAATTTGGCATATGGGGCATAGTGAGTGAGTTTAGGATATCACACATGTGAGTTCAGCATTGCACCTTCTGCACAAGCTTCTGGGCTGCAGGACTGATTCTCTGAATCAAAAATATTCAAGATGCAAAGTTTACTGTGTGTAGCCATAAGTTCAGCCAGAGTCAGACTATAACATTGGACTCCACGCAGACTTGAGCCCATTCATTTCAAGGTATAAACCTGTATTACCTACCATGAGGTTGGAATCTTGCATCCAACAGCATGTCTAGTGGTGACTGCAGCAGCCATGCAGCTCTGACCAACTTTCACAGCAACCACTAGAACTGACAAAATAGATCAGCACTTCCTCCCCATCCCCACTGAAGACATCTGCATGAAACATAATTGCTAGAAAAGATGGAAGGCAGTGAGTCTAGCTGAAATGGAAATGGATGGCAAATTAGTGAGCCCAAAGGTGCTCTTTTGAAGGAAGGAAGGAAGGCACTTTTCCACAGTAGGTATTTATGACTTTCCTTAATCAACCATATTTGGCAGCAATTTCCAAAATATAGCACATTGCCTTCAATCAAGCTGTTCATTTTGAACAGTGATTGTCCAACGCCATGTTCTGATTAATCTATTGTGTTCTCTGAGTAAAGCCACAATTACACTGAGCCAAAAGGTGTGGTGGAGCCAGTGAGTGATCACTAGGTCACAGGTCTACAGAGATGAGAAGCTTTTCTGTGGGTGAATGAGAATGGAAAGCTGCTGAGTATGCATCAGACAGGTGAACACTTCCTTGTAAGTGGCCACTCTCCTAAGAGTCAACTTTTAAAAAAAGGAAACCACAACAAAACATGTTTTAAAAAGTAAAATACAGGGCAGGGGTAATTTTGCATAATGGCTATGCAAAGAGATACTTATGCCTGAGGCTCTGAAGTCCCATGTTCAACCCCCGCATCACCATAAGCCAGAGCTGAGCAGTGCTCTAGTAAAAAAAAAAAAAAAAAAAGTAAAATACATATGTATTCTCTCACTGATCTGCTTTCCTCAAAGTTTTTTTCTCTTTTATTTGCCTCTAGGGTTATCGCTGGGGCTTGGTGCCAGCCAGCACTATGAATCCACTGCTCCTGGTTGCCATTTTTTCCATTTTATTGGGTAGGAAAGAGAGAAATTGAGAGAGGAGGGGACATAGAGAGGGAGAGAGAAAGAGACACCTGCAAACCTGTTTCACCACTTGTAGAGCACTCCCCCTGCAGGTGGGAAGCCAGGGACTGGAACCCGTGTCCTTGTACTTGGTACTACGTGCAAATAACTGGGTATGCCACAGCCCAGCCCCACAAATTTTGTATTTTAATCAGTATATATATTAATAACCTACTTAGTGGAAGATACACCTAGAGAATTTATCAAGGGAACTGGTAGGCTGTCTTCAAGAAGGATGCGGTGTAAATAACAGGTGTAGATCACACAGGTACAGTGTGGTTGGTCAGATCTTGTGGTCGTGCAGACCACACTGTTAAAGTCAGGGAATGCTTTACAAGTGGTCAAACAGTGTTGCAGGCATCTCTCTCTTTCTTTCTCCCTCTCTCCCTCTCCCTCTCTCTCTCTCCCCCTCCCTCCCTCCCTCCCTATCTCCCTCTCTTTCCTATCAAGTAAAAAAAAAAAAAAAGAGGGGTAAGGGAAGAAAGCTAAAGCCACCAGGAACAATAGATTCCCTGTACAGGTACTAACCCCCAGCACAATCCTAGTGGCAATAAATAAATCAATAAAAAATGAACTATTTAGGTGATCTATTTCTTAGTAAGCTTTAAAGATTTTTTTTTCCTTTTAATTGCCACCAGGGCCATCACTGGACCTCAGTGCCTTCATGATGAACAAGACAAAGCCACAGCTCCCTGTGGTCATTTTACCTGCTTTTCTTTTTTGACAGAGACAGAAAGAAATTGAGAGGAAAGGAGACGATAAAGAGGGGAAGAGAGAGACACGACTGCAGCTTCCCTCCTGCAGGTGGTGATGAGCCTGAACCCAGGGTCGTTGTGCATAGGGAAACATGCCCTCTACCAGGCACGCTGCCGCCTGACCACACATACATGTGGCTTTTTAAGGGACGTTTCCACTGCACCAATTGCCAATTTATTGCCAGAGATTTATGCATACCAGTCCCCTAATACCTCTCTAACATTTCTAGGCCCATCCACTTGTGTCTTCTTTCTCTTTCTCTTGATTTATCTTAGCTATAGCTTTATTAGTTTTCTAGTTTGTTTCTTCTTCTTCACCTTTTTTTCTTTTTAACTAGTGCACTGCTCATCTTGGTTTATGGTGGTGCAGGGAACTGAACCTGCAACTTCGGAATCTCAAGTAGGAGAGTCTCTCTGCATAATCATCATGTTATCTGCCATTGCCCCTCTAGTTTGTTTTTTCAAATAACCTATTTTGGGTATCATTCACCTTCCATTTCTTTTTCAATTTCACTGAGCTTTAATAAATGCTTATTATTGTGTGTGAGTTATCTGTTATAACATTTGTTATAAATTCTAGGGCAAACATATACTAAAAATATAGAATATAGTTAGTAAGCCAAAGAGAGAGATAAATTAGATTTGTAAATTATACTCAATCCAAAAGCAGGAAAAGTTGAACAAATAATAGCTGAACAAACAGAAAATAACAAGCCATGTGGTTGATGCACTTCCCTCTATGCCACTAATTCTACTTAATGCCTCAAGTAAAAGAGAGAGACTTTCAGAATGGACAGAAAATGAGATCTACCTATGTGCTGCCTATACAAAACTCATTTTAGCAGGGGAGATAGCTTAATGGTTATGTGAAGAGACTCTCATGCCTGAGGCTCCAAGGTCCCAGGTTTAATCCCCTGCACTACCATTAGAGCTGTGTCCTGCTCTGATAAGAAAAAAGAAAAAAAAAACTCATTTTAAAACAAAACAAATAAGTAACTCATTTTTAAGTGTGAAAAATTAACAGCAAAAGAATGAAAACTGTTTTTACCATACAAGAACTAATAAATGAAAGCAGAAATGACTACATGAATAGCAGATGAAGCGGCCTTCAGATAAAGGAATATTTTTTTAAGCCTTTTTTTAAAATATTTATTTATTCCCTTTTGTTGCCCTTATTGTTTTTATTGTTGTAGTTATTGTTGTTGTCGTTGTTGGATAGGACAGAGAGAAATGGAGAGAGGAGGGGAAGACAGAGAGGAGGAGAGAAAGACAGACACCTGCAGACCTGCTTCACCGCTTGTGAAGTGACTCCCCTGCAGGTGGGGAGCCGGGGTTCAAACCGGGATCCTTATGCCGGTCCTTGTGCTTTGCGCCACCTGCGCTTAACCCACTGTGCTACAGCCCGACTCCCTTAGATAAAGGAATATTACCAAAGATAATGAAGGACATCTAAAAGACTTGAGATCACGAATTAAATATTTTCTTTGACTGGAATGAAATTAAGCTTGAAATCAGTAAGGAAGTTGTGTGGGGAAAAACACCACCAATCTTTATAAATTTAAAACATACCTGTGGGCCTCCAAAGAGAGGGAGGAACAAAGGAAAGAGAAGATACTTTAAAGTGAGCAAAAATGAAAATTTATCAAAATTTATAGGACACAAAGTTTGAGGGAAATTCACAGCACTAAATGGAGTCAGCTATAACTCAGTGTGTTAGAAAAGAAGAAAAGCCAGGGACTAGGCGGTTGCATAGCAGGTTAAGCACACATGGTGCAAAGCACAAGGACTGGCGTAGGGATTCTGGTTCGAGGTCCCGGCTCCTCACCTGCAGTGGGGGTCGATTCACAAGTGGCGAAGCAGGTCTGCAGGTGTCTATCTTTCTCTCCCTCTCTCTGTCTTCCCCTCCTCTCTTCATTTCTCTCTGTCCTATCAAACAACAACTACAGCAATAACAACAATAATGATAAACAACAAGGGCAACAAAAGGGAAAAAACGGCCTCCAGGAGCAGTGGATTCATAGTGCAGGCACTAAGCCCCAGCAATAACCCTGGAGGCAAAAAGAAAAAAAAAGAAAGAAAAAGAAAGAAGAAAGAAGAAAAGCCTTGAGTCAACAATAAGATTCACTTAGAAGAAGAAGATGCATATGTGCAGTGGAGAAGCGATTACTGAAGCCGGACCTCCCACCTTCTGCACCTCTTAGAGATCTCTGGTCCACATTCCCAGAGGGATAAAGAACAGGGAAGCTTCTAGTGGAGGGGAGGGGATATGGCACGCTGGTGGTGGGTATTTTATGAATTTTGTCCCTCTTATCCCACAGTCTTGTGGACCATTATTAAATCACTAATAATAAATACAAAAGAAGTTGAAAAATAAGAAAACACAAAGCAGAACTTGTACTGGGTTTGGTGTGTGGCACCAAAGTAAAGGATTCTGGGGTGGGTGGGGGGAGGTGGTTCAGGTCCTGGAACATGATGTCAGAGAACCTAGAGGGGGTTGAATTATTATGTGGAAAACTGAGAAACGTTATGCATGTACAAACGACTGTATTTTATTTTTTTGTTGTCATTGTATTTTATTGTTGACTATAAACCATCAAGCCCCCCCACCCGCCCAAAAAAAGATGTATAAACTAAATCCAAAGAGAGAAGGTAGGAAATAACAAAGGGAAAATATGCACTTTTACAAAATAGGCCTCACCATTGGCAAGGCTCGAGTTCAAGCCCTGGCAGCGCTCATGTCAGAGTGATGCTCTGGTTCTTTCTCCTTCTCTCTCATCTTCATGAATAAATCTTTTTTTTAAAAAAAATATTTGATCCCATTTGCAAGTTAACAAGTTATTGGAAATCCTGGAAAGAGAGAGATGAAGATCCTTGTCAGTGACAAGGGCAGCTGGTTTGTCATAGCAATGGCAGGAGTCAAAGCATTATTGTTTGCTGTGGTTCCCAGATCTGCACAAGGGTGCTGGGTAGAGGGGCAGATGGTCTCTGCATGTGCAGAGGGCTGCCATAGGAACAGAGCTCCAAACTTAGCCCAAATCTTTTATAATGGAAGCAGGCCTGCCTACTGTTCCAGAGGAAAACACAGACGTCCTAGAAAGAATGTCCTAGAACAATAGGCAAGCTCTGCTTGTAGGATGTGCAGAAACACAAGACCTGTGGAAAACCAAGAGTCATCTCTTGGTACATGTGCCAGTTTCCAATTCTTCCCTCTCTTCTATGTCCTTCTGACATGTATTTTACTTACACAGGTTACAGATGCCACAATACACTGTCAGTACTAGTTTGGCTTAATAAGAGGGACAGGTAATCTACGGTCTGTCTGCCACACTTGACTTGCTTTCTGTGTCTATCAGTAGAATCTTATTGGACAATATTTATGCCCACTTGATTAGATTCTTTTTAAAAAATTTATATATTTATTTTTATTATTGGATAGAGACAGTGAGAAATTGAGAGGGGAGAGGAGAGAGGGAGAGAGAGAGAGAGAGACACCTGCAGCCCTGCTTCACCACTCGTGAAGCTTTCCTCCCTGCAGGTGGGGACCAGAGGCTTGAACCCAGGTCCTTGTGCACTATAATGTGAATAGTTAACCAGGGGCACATCCACCTGCCCCCCACCACACACTTGTTTAGATTCTATCTTTGCCTGCTGCTCAAGTCCAACATCAGAACTGGGAGAGGATGGCCTGACAACCAAAAATATTGATTATCTGACCTTTTAAAGAAAAAACGTTATTTCTCTGCAGTTATTTTAGAATGAACATTTAAAGAGCCTTTCATATTTACCTTAATTTCCCCATTGTTTTCTTTTTCTAGACATATTGCTTATATGCCTAAATAATTTCAACATTTCTGGCACCACATATCTGCTAGCAATAAAATCTCTCAGTTTTGGTCTGAAAATATACTTATTCTCAGTTTTAACAGAAAGTTTTACTGACCATAAAATCCTGGCTTGCTTATTTATTGTTTTTTATTTTAGCATTTTATAAATGTTACACCAGTATTTAGTTTGCACAGGTCCTAACGAAGACTGTTATTACTATCTTGGTTCCTCTGTATATAATGTTTCTTTAAAAAACATGGCTGCATTCAAGACTGTATTTCATTTCTTCAACTTTGGTTTTCAGATGTTTAAATATAATGTCTTTTTTTTAAAAAAAAATGGATTTACTCTGGGGTTCTCTGAGATTCTTGGATCTTTAATATCTTCCAGTATTTTGGGAAAGTATTTTAGCTTCCCTTCAAATGTTCTTTTTTTTTGCTGATTTGTTCCTTTTCTCTCTTCCTTCTGGGTCTTCCATGACAAGCATGTGGGACACGTGACATTATCCTGCAGCTTGTGGATGCTCCTGAGTGCTTTCCTGGTAGCAGGCTGCTGCTGCTTAGTCCACAACTGCACTTATTCCTTTGCTAAGCTGATGATAGGGAGTAGGTGTTCCCTACTGTGCAGGACCCGCTGCCCTGAGGTCTTACTAGGTAGGCTCCACATACCTGGACCTAGGGGCAAGCCTTTCATAGCGTCCTCTCTTCTTGCATAAACTGTGCCATATACTTGCAGTAAGCCCTGAGACAGGACAGTACACCTTCCTCCAAATAGAAGGCTTTCTTTTGCTACTCTTCCCCTAAATGGTATACTCTCAGGGCCACAAAGTCTGTAGTCCCACCCTGTCCCCAGAAGCCTAAGGCTTTTGCTCCATAAGAGAACAGCCTGGTTTGGAGTTTTCCCATTCTGCATCATCTTGGAACTCCTGCTGAACACTGGGAGATTTCCTGTCCCACCTTCAGTCTTTCTGATGAATACCTCATAAAAGTCAGCAGAAATGAGTGGAGGCCTCGGTAATGTCACATTAGCCCACACCCAAGCTTCAGAGCGTTTACATGCTGATTTTACTCTTTACCCATTGGTTTGGTGGCCACCTAGTCCTCTGTGCTGTGTCTGTGCTGCTAGCTTATTTATCCCTGAGAGCTTTTCCTTTTTGGGATCCTGAATACTTGCGCTGCCTCCTCAAGAGACAAGTTATGCTTTTGTGGTTTGTGTCTCTCATTTTTCTTTGTAAGGTTAAGAGCTCTTTCCACTGTTCTTTATCAACAAGCAGAAGTAGAATTCCAGGGGTTATATTTTTAATAGTAACATTTTGATTTACATACAATGAATGCACCTAATTTAACTGTATGAGTCAATGAATTTTGACAAATATGAGTAACTTGTAATTTTCCTCCTTTCTCCAAATTGTTTCAAAATGCTGACTCACGATCCTTCCTGACCAAACTCACATGCTCACGTCCTACCCGTATGCTTTCTCTGACCTGAATGTTCTGACCCTAGATATGTCCATGGCTCTCTTTACCTTCAAGTTTTGGCTTAAGAGATCACACAGTGATCTCTCTCACTGACATTTAAAATTATCCCTATTCAAACCAACACATATTATTTCCCTTTCTTCTTTGTTCATTGAAGAAACTAGGCAGATACTTAGGCTACTTATTGATATAGGACGGCTGCTGAAAAAAAAAGTTGATTCAAGTTCTATCATATTTCTTGAAGAAAATAAGGGATTCCGATTTAACTGTATTCAACTTTTGTGGAACTTTCAAATAGGTAACTTTATGTCAGAACAGTCTGAAGATTAGCAAGGACATCCAGGTCTGGAAACATAAAAGCTAGTGCAAGCTTCATGCTGACCAGGGATAAAAATAGTTCTTGTCTTCACCATTCTAACTCATCACTACTTTGACTCACTGCATCTGTTCTCTAATTTTTAGTCATGAAGTCGCTTTCACATTTTCTCTCTCTTGGTGTGGCTTTCCTCCTCCTCCTCCTTTATCCTGTTGTTTGATCTATTAATAGCTAGGTCAAAGCACCTTACCTGGGTGGCATCACTAGTCTCTTGTCTGAATAAGATGGCAGTGATATATACTAGTGGTTAGCAACTTTGCTTCTTAAAATAGACAAGTCTGGAGAACTCTCAGAAGACTAGGAGTGGATCTACCCTATGACCCTGCAATTCCACTCCTGGGAATATATCCTATGGAATCAAAGACACACATCCAAAAAGATCTGTTCATAGCAGCACAATTCGAAATAGTCAAAACCTGGAAGCAGCCTAGCTGTCTAACAACAGGTAAGTGACTAGGTTGTGATCTATTTACACAATGGAGTACTACTCAACTATTAAAAATAGTGATTTCACCTTATTCACCCCATCTTGGATGGAACTTGAAGGAATCATGTTACGTGAGATAAGCCAGAAAGAGAAGGATGAATATGGGATGATCCCAATCATAGACAGAAGTTGAAAAATAAGAACAGAAGGCAAAACACAAAGCAGAACTTGGAGTGGGTTTGGTGTATTTATTGCACCAAAGTAATAGACTCTGGGATGGAGGGAACTGATCAGGTCCTGGAACCTGATGGTGGAGGAGGGCCTAGGTGGGGTGTTACGTGGAAAACTAAGAAATCTTACACATGTACCAGCTACTGTATTTTACTATTGACTGTAAACCATTAATCCCCCAACAAAGAAAAAAATTACACACATACACAAACCAAAACACAAGTCTTACACAATGGCAGGCAGTTAGAGTCTTACAGAAAATTGAGAAATTTTTATTTTTTAAAAAATTTTATAACTTTTTGTTCTGTTTTAAACTTTATTTGATAGGACAGAGAGAAATTGAGGGGGGGATAGAGAGAGGGAGAGAGAAAGACAGAAACACCTGCAACACTGCTTGAACACTTGTGACATTTACCCTGCAGGTGGGGACCAAGGGCTTGAACTTGGGTTCTTGTGCATGGTAACATGTGCACTTAACCAGGTGCGCTACTGCCTGGCCCCCAAACTGAGAAATTTTACACGTATACCAACAATTGTATTTACTGTCAACTGTAAACCATCAAACACCACCCCCAATAACAATAATAAAAAAGTTTGTTTTTTTTTTTCATAAGGGAAAACAATGTGAAACGGACTGGGTGTGATACTGCACCAAAGCAAAGCACTCTGGGGGAAGAGACAGGATGAAGGGTCACTGGGGTCCTACTGTGTCTCCTATACACCAAGAAAGGGGAGACAAGAGTGCCTATGTGTTAAAGACTAGACTATAAACCAGTAACCCCTTCATAAAATCAATTAAAAAAAAATAAAAACAAAGAGAAAAAAAAAAAGCCCTCCACAAGTCTAAATCCTTTTGCAGAAGTCCTAAGTGCCTCAAGGTTAGTACTCTTGTCACAGATGTTCAATATTGCTGAATGTCTTTGAGGACAAATCTCAACTCTGAACTCTGTCAGCTAAAAATAACAGTAGATGCAGTCTCCTTTATCAAAACTCCCCCAGGCTAACTCTGTGAAAGAAGAGATAGTAATGGCTTGCTTATGCCAACATTTCAGGGACAACCAGGGAGGGAAGAGGAAGGTAAAGTGCTCAAAGAGGAACAAAGTAGAGATGGTATTTATATCTTCACCATGGCATTCTTTTCAAAATATGGGAAGAGAGTTTCAAATATTTTTATTTATTTTTTTTTTGTGAATGAATTTCTAGTGTGCCAGCACTATTTTGGATGCTGGTGTTTCTACAAAAAGTTGTTGGAAAACCTGCTCATTTGGATTCTGACTTAGGTTCCTCTGAGTGAGTGCTGAAAACCTGGAGCCAGTACTAGCCCTGCATCCCCAGCCTGACTGCGTGAACTTGAGCTGACCAAGTCACCTTCTGCCTCATTCACAGGGATAATTTCAGGTCTGAAAGAGGCAGCACTTCCACAAATAAAGTCATGATGATGCCCTATGTCAATATGTGACCATTATCTAAGCTAATGGACTTTAGACAGGTATTAATGTTCAAGTCACCTTGAAATCTCTCAGGGGCCAGGTGGTGGTATACCTGGTTAAGCACCCTCACTGCAGAGCACAAGGACCCAGGCTCAAGTCCCTGGTCCCCACCTGCAGGGGGAAGCTTCATAAATGGTGAAGTAGAGCTGCAGGTGTCTCTCTATCTCTCTCCTTCTCTACCTCCCCCTTCCCTCTCAATCTTTCTGTCTTTATCCAATAATAAATGAATAAAAGAAAAATTTAAAAAATCTCTAAGCATCTTGGTTTTCTAACTGCAAAGTGGGATAATAGTACCTTGAGTTTACTGGCCTAAGAAGAATAGAAGAAACTACAAAGGTACTTAGTAAGTACTCAAAATGGTTTAGGCATTTATTTATCTAGTTTAAAAACTGTACAACAGCACACAGTCAATATTTACCCTGACAATGCATTTACCGTTGAATACAGCCCAGGATCAGTGGGACTGTCATTCTGGCAGGAAAGTGAGTGCAGCTTCTAGGTCTGACGTAACACTCTGCTTTTATTGTCATGTGGTCTCATACTGTGTGACAGACAGTGATGCTTTTTTTTTAGTATTTTTTTATTGTTGTAATTATTGTTGTTTTTTTTTATTGATGTTGTCGTTGTTGGATAGGACAGAGAGAAATGGAGAGAGGAGGGGAAGACAGAGAGGGAGAGAGAAAGATAGACACCTGCAGACCTGCTTCACCACCTGTAAAGTGACTCCCCTGCAGGTGGGGAGCCGGGGGCTTGAACTGGGATCCTTATGCAGGTCCTTGCGCTTTGTGCCACCTGCACTTAACCCGCTGCGCTACCGCCCCACTGCCACAGTGAAGCTTTTTTACTTCTCATTTTTACTCTTTTTACTTCTTCCAAAGTAGACTATGTTTTAAATGGATGAAACTCTAAATTCCTTTGCATGACTCCTATGTGTCCATTCAGAGATTTTACGTTTTTCCGACCAGGGTTATTGCTGGTGCTTACTCATTTTTTTTTTCTTTCTTTTTGCTAGAGATTGAGTCAGAGCTAGATAGAGGGAGAGACAGAGAGACACTTGCAGCATTGCTCAACTGCTGAAGCTTCTTCCCCTGCAGGTAGGGCGTGGGAATTTGAACATGGGTCCTTAAACAAGGTACTATGTGCACTCTATTGTGTGTACCACAACCTGGCCCCCAGAGATATTTCCAAGGATCAGCAATGGGTATAAAGACCAATTTGAATTATTAGAATTGTTTTTTTTCTCTTTCCTGGCTAGCCAGCCTCATCATCATCCTTATCTAGAGTGATCTTGCCGTGGACATGATATATTCAAGAACAGCAAATGAGTTGGTCTAGACAGAGTCACAACTGGGTGAGATAAGTTCTAACATTTCAGTGCTGGCATCTACTAGAGGTGCAAGATACCAGCAGCAGTCAGGTAGTCAGGACATAAGGCTTAGCTTTGGTGCTGGGCTCTGCTGCCTTCACTTTATATACATCCAGCTCTCTGATGAGGCTCTCAAGAGTGAAGCAACGAGAGGCCCTGCACTATTTATGGACTGGGCAGGGTTTGAGATGCCCTCACTGGTTCTGGCTGTGGTTACAGCATCAGGGTCTGAAGTTGCAAAACCAGTTGTAGGATCATTGCCTTCTGGTCTCTGAAACTTCTCAACTCTCACTTTCCACATGTGATCAGGCTAGGAAGTATCTGGGACTGACCCGATTTAGCAAAAATGGCTAACTTAGTCTCTTGAACAGCTCATCTGCCTTGCAGCTTTTACTCTGAACTTTTCCTGACTTCTCAGTGTCAGGTTCTGTGGGGTGTGTATCCAGGTCCTCAGGATTCCCTATGTGCCTCTGAACAGACTGACTGGTTCCAGCTGAGGAAGCATGGGTGTCTTACTCTCACTGGTTGTCTCTAACTCTGCTTTCCTACCTCCACAACTGCCAGAAGTGAGCTTGAGGGGAAAGTAAACAACTACTCTAAGTTTGTGGACAGGATGAAATGATTTCAGGTAGGAAGAGGTGCAGCAAACCAATGAGTAACTGCAGGAATACCTAGTGAGTGAGTGTAGTAGTCGGCATGCATTAGACTTTCTGGGGGTGAGTATGCTTCTTATGACTTACTGAGCCCCTCAGCATGACCATAAGCAGGTGAGATCTTTTTTAATTTATTTTTTAAAATATTCGACAGTAAGTAAAATAGTTTGTACATGCACAACATTTCCCAGTTTTCCATATATGGCAAAATCTTTCTAAACAGAAAATAGAAAATGAAAACAAAACAGACCCACTAGGTATGGAACGTTTTTTTGTTTTGTTTTGTTTTGTTGCCTCCAGGGTTATGGCTGAGGTTCGGTGCGGGCACCACAAGTCCACTGCTCCCGGAGGCCGTCATTTTCCGTTTTGCTGTTATTGTTAGACAGGACAGAAAGAAACTGAGAGAGCTGGGGATGGTACAGAGCGGGAGAGAAAGATTCCCTGATCCAGCTTTCTGGTCTTTTTTCCAGCTATGACATGATCTCCCCAGACAATAACTTGGATCCACCTGCATATCAGAGTTCAGGCTCAGGAAAAAAAAACAAAACAACAACTAGTATAGCCACAGGCAGGCCTTTTGGAATAGAACTAAAATATGCCTACTAACTATCTAAAAATGGAGGATCCCGAAACTCTTCATCTGCACTACTCCAGCCTTTAGGTTCATTATCAGTCAACAACTTGTTTGGCTTTATATGTTAACTGTCTTTTCAGCCACCAGGTTCCAGATGCTAGCATGATGCTGACCAGATCTCCCTGGACAGACAACCCCACCAATGTGTCCTGGAGCTCCGATTCCCCCAGAACCCCACCCCATAAGGGAAAGAGAGAGGCAGGCTGGGAGTATGGATGGACCTGTCAACACTCATGTTCAGTGGGGAAGCAATTACAGAAGCCAGACCTTCCACCTTCTGCATCCCACAATGACCCTGGGTCCATACTCCCAGAGGGATAAAGAATAGGAAAGCTATAAAGGAAGGGGATGGGATACGGAGTTCTGGTGGTGGGAATTGTGTGGAGTTGTACCCTCATATCCTATGGTTTTGTCAGTGTTTCCTTTTTATATATATATAAAACAAGGTAGACATCTGCAGACCTGCTTCACCATTTATGAAGTGACCCCCCACACACACACACACACAGGTGGGGGTCTGGGGACTCGAATCGGAATCTGTGCATGGGTTCTTGCACTTCATACTATGTGCGCTTAACCCAGTGTGCTGCTGCCCAGCCCCCAGGTATGAAGAAGATTGAAAGAAAAGTAATCTAATCCGGGAGGTGGTGCAGTGGTAAAGCGCTGGACTCTCAAGTTCCTGAGTTTGATCCACGGCAGCACATGTACCAGAGTGAATATCTGGTTCTTTTTCTCTTTCCTCCTATCTTTTCTAAATAAATACATAAAATCTTAAAAAAAAAAAAAAAAGAAAGCAATTAGAATCAGATAAGACCAGACAGATGCAAAAGTTCTGAAAGAGAAGACAGAGGCTTGCCACTAAGATAGACAATGTAGATTAGAAAGATGAAGATTGAAAACATGACATTGGGTAGCTTTATTCCTCAAAGATCTTGATAAATCTTGGAAAACCATGAACGCTCCCCACCCAGCCTGGAACTTGAAAGAGATACACTTATAAGCAATATAAGAAAATGAATATTATTTTAGCACTGGTAGGCTCATATCTGGGTTGATATTCTTAGACCCAATAAGACATCAAGAGACTTAAAACTGTAATAGGCCACACTTGGCAGCAGATTAATTTAAATGGATAAAAGGGCAGGAAAAGGGGCACGTCAATGCCATGGTCACAGGCTTTTGTTTTCCCTGGGAATCTTCAGAGTAGTCTCAAGGCTACTCAAACAACAGCCTGGATGTGAGAGATGGAGATCACAGGCAGATGCAAAGCCACTCAGCTTTGAGACCATGTTCCAAACAGAAACTTCTGTGACAGTCTCAGCTTCTAGTTCCCTGAAAAGAATAGGTCTGGCTAGGCTAGAAGTTTATTCATTCAAGGCAGCCCGAAGCTATGGCATCTCATCTTGTATTTATCATCCATTCAGAGCCCTCCCAGTCCAGGCTCAATTTGACAACCAAATTCATGACTCTAGTAGTGCTGCCTAAACACATCATCAGATTTCTAAGAGTCAGAGCAAGAATCATCTTGTAAAACAGGGAAAGGTTTTGTTAAACTTTTATTCAAGGAACATGATGGATCTTAAACTCAGTATTTTACTCTCAAAAGTGATAGCAGAAAGAAACTAGTAATGAATGCGGACAAGTCCATGCGCAAGCCAGACAGAAGTGGCTTGCTGGAAATAAAATGCTGGTCTATAAAATTTGCTGATTTTTGCTCAACACTATAATCCTTTAGACTGTTATTAGGAGGAATGGATAAAGGCTTTGTCTTTTCTACCTAGAAACACTCTTTTCTGGATAGTTTCTTCAAGAATTAAAATCAGAGCAGGGACTGCAATCAATCCTCTGGGAGACCCCGCTGTGGACCTGCCTTTTCCCATGGAGATAGCTACCTTAATACTTGATGTTTTCTCACCAAGCATACAACTCCTATTAACAGACTATAGGCTATAGTTTACTCAGTTGGAAAAAAAAAAGCATTTCTTTTGAAACACAAGGTAGGGATAAGTGGGTGTCCCTTGGGCAATCATCTGCTTCACGATTTTATTAGTATTACTTGTCAGTTTTAAAAGGAGAAGCTCATACCAATTTAATTCAAAGTTAAAAAGAAGGGCATGAAGAGGCTAGGAGATTGCACAATAGTTATGCAAAAAGCCTTTCATGCCTCAGGGACCAACGGTCCCAGGTTCAATCCCCAGCACCACCATAAGCCAGAGTTGAGCAGTGCTCTGGTAGTGGGAGTGGGGGGACAGACAGATAGACAGGTATGGAGAATGCAAGGTTAACTAGCTCAGACTGGACTTGCATGCCTGAGGCTCCAGCTAGGGTGTTGTCACATATGCAGAAATGGTGTTCTGACTTCTCTTTCTCATGTGAAACTCTTTATATGAAATAAATATGACAAATCTTTTAAAAAAGAACAGAAGACACAAAGAAAAGCCAAAGGTTATTTTAGAACTGAAATAGTCAAAACTCTTTTTTTTTTTTTTAAGTGAAGTGAGAGGGTTAGAGAAAATCCATCTGGGGAGCAGCTTGAGGATGTTCTCCTGTACCTTAAATATCAACAATCTCCATAGGAGTACTGGAGAATACAGGTGGGACTCTAATTAAAGGCTAGAAGTGTCAGGTCTAACTCTGATAAATGAACATGCTCATATGAAAGGTGTTTATGCTTCTTCCTGATTGCAATGATGACAACTGTACCTATCTGCCTCAATTCTGTTAATGAAATCTAAATGATATTAATTTAGGAAAATGTCAGCATGTTTCACAATATTTTGTTTTGCATAAGCAGCAACCCCTTGCTACATAGTTAAGAAAACACAAGGTGGGGGTTGCATAATGGCTATGCTAATAGACTCTCATGCCTGAAGCTCCAAGTTCTCAGGTTCAAATCTCTGCACATCCAGTAGTTGTGGGGGGGGTGGGGGTGCAGTTGCAAGGGGTGGGAGTGGGGATAAAATGAAACACGGGAAGTCTGTGAAGACATCAGTTACAAGGACAGCAAGGAGTTTTAATTTCTTATTTCTGTTCACCAACGGCTGTCACACCCCAGTGTTGTGAGCAAATCAACAGGCAGATTTGCAATGTATACACAGTTGTGGTCATACTTGCATAAGTGTGTGGGTTCCAGAGTCCTTAGCAGTTGGTGGACCCTATGTGCTAAGAGTCTGGAACCGGAAGCTAGGTACGCCTAAAGCTGATCTCAGCTAAGTATCTTATAAGATTATAAGCATGCAAGATTCTACAGGAATGACCAAAAAATTAACCTACTTTGGTAAGTTGCTAAGTATCTTAAACTTGCTCCGGGCTTGTGTCTTGTATGCGCATGTGTGTGTTGCTGCTACCCTGAAAGGAAGTGGGGCTTTTTGCTTCAGATGACACACGTCCCCTTTCTCCCTACCCCAACTTAGCCTCTTGCTGACCTTTTTTTTTTTTTTTTTTATGGTGGTGTGGGGATTGGAGCCTCAGTCATGGAAGTCTTGTGCATAACCACTAAGCTATCTCTCCCCCATCTGCTTAGTCTATTTCTACTTCAGCTTTTACAACCCATGCAGACAGACCCACAAAACCCAGGCAACCCCCCCCCCCCCCCCATCATCATCAGGTTATCACTAGGCCTTGGTGTCTTCATGACGACCCTACTGCTTTTTCTTTTTCTTTTCTATTTTTTTTTGCCTGCAGGTTTATCACTGATGCTCGGTGCCAGCACTATGAATCCACTGCTCCTGGAGGCCATCTTTTTTCCATTGTTGTTGTTGCTGCTGCTGCTGTTGTTGGATAGGACAGAGAGAAATTGACAGAGGAGAGGAAGACAGAGTACAGGAGAGAAAGATAGACACCTGCAAACCTGCTTCATCACTTGTGAAGCAAGTCCCCTACAGGTGGGGGAACTGGGGGTTCGAACCAGGATCCTTGTGTTTTGCACTATGTGTGCTTAACCCAGTGCATACTGTCCAGCCTCCTAACCCCACTGCTCTTGGTATGCAATCCTTTTTACTGTCTTTTTTTTAATATTTATTTATTTATTCCCTTTTGTTGCCCTTGTTGTTTTATTGTTGTAGTTATTATTGTTGTTGTCGTCGTTGTTGGATAGGACAGAGAGAAATGGAGAGAGGAGGGGAAGACAGAGAGGGGAGAGAAAGACAGACACCTGCAGACCTGCTTCACCACCTGTGAAGCGACTCCCCTGCAGGTGGGGAGCCGGGGTTCGAACCAGGATCCTTATGCCGGTCCTTGTGCTTTGCGCCACCTGCGCTTAACCCGCTGCGCTACAGCCCGACTCCCTTTACTTTCTTTTTAATAGAGATAGAAAGAGATAGAAAGAGAGGAAAAGAAGGATAGAGAAAAAAATAGATATGCCTGCAGCTCAACTCTACCACTCATGAAGCTTCTTCCCTGCAGATGGGACTCAGGGCTTGAACCCAGATCTTTGTGCATAGTAACAGGCATGTTCTACCTGGTGAGCCCCTGTCTGGCCCACCTGGGGCCCTCTTGTCTGAGGACACTGAGTCTATGGCCACACCTTAAATACACCCAATCTCGTTTGAGGACACTGACTAGTTCACGAAATAACACTTAATAACAATGAATTAGGGGACTTGCAAGGAAATAACTCTTGGGCAGGGGCAGATAGCATAACAGCTATGTAAAGAGACACTCATGCCTGAGGCTCCAAAGTCTCAAATTCAATCCCCTGCACCACCATAAGCCAGAGCTGAGTAGTGCTTTGGTAAGAAACAAACAAACAAATAAATAAATCAACCAAATTTTTAAAAAATGAGATAACCATTTGACTACACAAGGAGAGAGAAGGTGGAAAGGAATAATGGAAACAGAGTCCGGCGGTAGCACAGCGGGTTAAGCACACATGGTGCAAAGCGCAAAGACTGGTTTAAGGATCCTGGTTCGAGCCCCCAGCTTCCCACCTCTAGGGGAGTCGCTTCATAGGCGGTGAGGCAGGTCTGCAGGTGTCTATCTTTCTCTCCCCCTCTGTCTTCCCCTTCTCTCTCCATTTCTCTCTGTCCTATCTAACAATGATGACATCCTCAACAACAACAATAATAATAACTACAACAACAATGAAAAAGAACAAGGGCAACAATAAGGGAAAATAAATAAAAAAATTTTAAATAAAAAAAAGAAATAATGGTAACAGATATCTGGTAGTTCTGAGCAGTTTCTACACTCAGAGTGTCCGATATCATTACCCTAGACACAGAAAATCATAAACCTTCATAATGTAGGGTGAAGAGATCAGAAAAGCTTCTGAAAATATTAACTGATATATCAAAGAAGAAGAAAAAAAATAAGATTTTATAAGTGAAAAATTAAAATTCTATTTAACATGCACCTTTTCCCCGGAGGGATACTAAAGTACATTTTGATGACATGGAGTACTATGGCAGGGAAGAGGAAGATGTCGGAGCCAAGGTGAGCCAAAGGGGACAACAGGTGAAGGTGAAGGAAGCTGACAGCACAGTGCTGGAGCTGGAGCTGGAGCTGGAGCTGGTCAGGAGAGTCAGACAGAACTTGGCTGTGGCAAGCTTTGGAGGCAGGACACAAAAAAAATTCATAGACAGATCTGTAACTCAACAGAAAAATTGCTAAAGGACTTGAATAGGAAGTTCGCAAAAAGAAGAAACCCAGACAAAACCTTCAAAGAAGAACTAATACCTCTACTTTTAAAAGTCTTCCAGAAGATTGAAGACACTGGAATATTCTCTTCTATCTTCTATGAAGCCAACATCACTTTGATACCAAAAGCAGACAGGGACACAACCAAAAAAGAAAACTACAGACCAATATCTCTGATGGACATAGATGCTAAAATATTGAACAAAATTCTAGTCAACTGGATACAGCACTATATTAAAAAAGGATTGTTCATCATGACCAAGTGGGGTTTATCCCAGGGATGCAAGGTTGGTTTAATATATGGAAATCAATCAACAGGATCCACCACATCAATAAAAGCAAGACCAAAAACCACATGGTCATAACAATAGATGCAGAGAAAGTCTTTGACAAAATACAACATCCCTTTATGATCAAAACGCTACAAAAACAAAAAAAGGGAATATATGAAAAATTCCTGAAGATAGCAGAGTCTATATACAGCAAACCTATAGCCAACATCATACTCAATGGTGAAAAACTGGAAGCATTTCCCCTCAGATCAGGTACTAGACAGGGCTGCCCACTATCACCATTACTATTCAACATAGTGTTGGAAGTTCTTGCCATAGCAATCAGGCAGGAGCAAGGAATTCAAGGCATACAGATAGGAAGAGAACAAGTCAAATTCTCCCTATTTGCAGATGACATGATAGTATACATAGAAAAACCTAAGGAATCCAGCAAGAAGCTTTTGGAAATCATCAGGCAATACAGTAAGGTGTCAGGCTACAAAATTAACATTCAAAAGTCAGTGGCATTCTTCTTTTCAAACACTAAGTTAGAAGAAGTGGAAATCCAGAAATCAATTCCTTTTACTATAGCAATAAAAACAAATCAAATATCTAGGAATAAACCTAACCAAAGAAGTGAAAGACTTGTATACTGAAAATTATGAGTCACTACTCAAGGAAATTGAAAAAGACACAAAGAAGTGGAAAGATATTCCATGTTCATGAGTTGGAAGAATTAACATCATCAAAATGAATATACTACTCAGAGCCATACAAACTGAATGCTATCCCCATCAAGATCCCAACAACATTGTTTAGGAGAATAGAACAAATGCCACAAATGTCTATCTGGAACCAGAAAAGACCTAGAATTGCCAAAACAATCTTGAGAAGAAAGAACAGAACCAGAGGCATCACACTCCCAGATCTCAAACTGTATTATAGGGCCGTTGTCATCCAAACTGCTTGGTACTGGAACATGAATAGACACACTGACCAGTGGAATAGAATTGAGAGCCTGGAATTAAGCCCCCACACTTATGGACATCTAATCTTTAACAAAGGTGCCCAGAATATTCAATGGTGAAAGCAAAGTCTCTTCAATAAATGGTGTTGGAAAAAATGGGTTGCAACATGCAGAAGAATGAAACTGACCACTATATTTCACCAGATATAAAAGTAAATTCCAAGTGGATCAAGGACTTGGATGTTAGACCACAAACTATCAGATACTTAGAGGAAAATATTGGCAAAACTCTTTTCTGCATAAATTTTAAAGACATCTTCAATGAAACAAATCCAGCTACAAAGAAGACTAAGGCAAGCATAAACCTATGGGACTAAATCAAATTAAAAAGCTTCTGCACAGCAAAAGAAACCACTACCCAGACCAAGAGACCCCTCACAGAATGGGAGAAGATCTTTACATGCCATACATCAGACAAGAGGCTAATAACCAGAATATATAAAGAACTTGCCAAACTCAACAATAAGAAGACAAATAACCCCATCCAAAAATGGGGAGAGGACATGGACAGAATCTTCACCACAGAAGAGATCCAAAAGGCTGAGAAACACATGAAAAAAATGCTCCAAGTCTTTGATTGTCAGAGAAATGCAAATAAAGACAACAATGAGATACCACTTCACTCCTGTGAGAATGTCATACATCAGAAAAGGTAACAGCGGTAAATGTTGGAGAGGTTGTGGGGTCAAAGGAACCCTCCTGCACTGCTGGTGGGAATGTCAATTGGTCCAACCTCTGTGGAGAACAGTCTGGAGAACTCTCACAAGGCTAGAAATGGACCTACCCTCTGATCCTGCAATTCCTCTCCTGGGGATATAGCCTAAGGAATCCAACAAACCCATCCAAAAAGATCTGTTTACACATATGTTCTTAGCAGCAGCACAATTTGTAATAGCCAAAACCTGGAAGCAACCCAGGTGTCCAACAACAGATGAGTGGCTGAGCAAGTTGTGGTATATATACACAATGGAATACTACTCAGCTATCAAAAATGTTCTCTGTTTTCAGCTGATCTTGGATGGACCTTGAAAAATTCATGTTAAGTGAAATAAGTCAGACACAGAAGGATGAATATGGGATGATCTCACTCTCAGGCAGAAGTTGAAAAACAAGATCAGAAGAGAAAACAGAACCTGAACTGGAATTGGTGTATTGCACCAATGTAAAATACTCTGGGGGGAGGGGGTAGAATAAAGGTCCAAGAAGGATGACAGAGGACCTAGTGGGGGTTGTATTGTTATATGGAAAACTGAGAAATGTTATGCATGTACAAACTATTGTATTTACTGTCTAATGTAAAACATTAATTCCCCAATAAAGAAATTAAAATGTTTCTGAAAGACATCTTGGCAACATGTGTTAAGTCTTGAAAATATTAAAACTTGGAAGCAAAAACTATTACAATCATAAAATTACACCAAAAGTATAGCCAAAACTGATGAGGTTAAGAGTTATTTACAAACTATAAATTAGGAAATAATGTCAAGTGCTAGAATCAGAACAAGCAGTTATAGAACCTGGCAAGATAAGTCACTTGAGAAGGCATCTGCTTTGTCACAGGTGCAACCAGGTTTGAGCCCTTGGTCCCAGTAGCACTGGGGAAGGCTTTGTTGCTGTGGTCTCTCTTTGTTTGTATCTGAAAATGCCATCCTGGAGCAGTGAAGCCCCAGCAGCAGCAACAACAATAACAAAAAGGAGGGTGGATAATAATGAAATAATGGTTAAATATACCTCATTATATTAATCATTTAAAAATTTTATTTATTTATTATTCGATAGAGATTGAGAGTAATTGAGAGAGGAGGGGGAGACAGAGAGACAGAAAGACACCTGCAGCTCTACTTTACCTCTTGTGAAGCCTTCCCCCTGCAGGTGGGGACCAGCAGCTTGAACCTGGTTCCTTATGCACTGTAATGGATGTGCTCAAACAGGTGCACCACCACCTGGCCCCTTCCTCTCTCTCTCTCTCTTTTTAAAATTTTACCTTAGGACATTCATATTGAGATTATACTGGTGTTAAATGTGAATTTCCCCCAAAGAATTGATAATACCACAAATATTGCTAGTGATTTAGATGTTAAAAAATGGCAGAATACAGACCTGTACAAAGCATAATCTCTATGAGCTAAATGCATGTGTAATACATATGCATAAGGAATGTGACAACTGTAGCAGAATAGATAACAAATACTTGACTGAAGACTTATTGAAGTTGATCTAGGCCTGCTAAACTCTCTGCTTTAATAGATTAAAAGGTTGTACTATCTCCACATACACTTACCAGATCAATATTTTGCATTATGTCCTGAAATGAAGGGTGAGTTCTAAATTGTTCAAAGAGGTCTCGTTTGTAAAGCAGTGCATATACCAAGTTTGGGTTGTGATGAAGAGAATTTGTCAGGCAGGAATTGATAATCTCTAACATCATTCGAATCACTTCTTCAATGACATTGAGGTCTTGTGCCTGAAAAAGAAAGAAGGCCCCAAAGAGGTCATTATCTTCCCCTTTAACATAAAATTAATCAGAATGAGAATAACTGCTTAAAACTTAACAATAGCATTAAAGTGATCAAGTTAAAAACCAAACCAAACCAAACCAACCAAACAAACAAACTATATGAGACTATTTTTGTAAACCCCAAGGTTTTAAGATAATTCCAAAAATTAAAAGTTTTGTTTTATAGAGACCCCCCAACTCTTCATCTGCACTACTCCAGCCTTTAGGTTCATGATTAGCCAACAACTTGTTTGGCTTTATATGTTAATTCTCTTTTCAGCCACCAGGTTCCAGATGCTACCATGATGCCAACCAGACTTCCCTGGACAAACAACCCTCACCAATGTGTCCTGGAGCTCTGCTTCCCCAGAGCTCTTCCCCACTAGGGAAAGAGAGAGACAGGCTGGGAGTATGGATCAACCAGTCAACACCCATGTTCAGCAGGGAAGCAATTACAGAAGCCAGACCTTCCACCTTCTTAATGACCTTGTGTCCATACTCTCAGAGGGATAAAGAATAGGAAAGCTATCAGGAGAGGGGATGGGATACGGAGATCTGGTGGTGGGAACTGTGTGGAGTTGTACCCCTCTTATCCTATGGTATTGTTATAAATAATTAAAAAAAAAAAGACCTACACAAAATTAAAGTGGTCATTAGGGCCTTAGCAATTCCAAGTAAAGTATCTAATTCAGTATTACCTCCTTTCTATATACTGCTACTTAAACTTTCATATTTATAGATAAAAAGTCTATTGTTTTGTCTCTTTCTGTTGTGCAGTTAGCACTCTGGGAATCTAAACATGAAAGCAAAATTCAAAGCCAACAAATTTCTTGGAAGAATATGGAAGGAGCAAAAATACAGATAGATATAATAAAATTTCCTTCTTTTCCTGAGTTTTTGAAATCATTTTTGAAGGTTGAAGCAAAAATTGTAACATGGTCTGATACAGTTTTCAATGAATGTAAAAAGAAAAAAAAAATACCAAAGGCATTTTTATTATAAGCCAGGGAGGGAAAGAGATTTTTTTTCTTTTTTCTTTTCTTTTTCTTTTATTTATAAAATCTAAACACTGACAAGAACATAGGATAAGAGGGGTACAACTCCACACAATTCCCACCACTGGAACTCTGTATCCCATTCTGTCCCCTGATAGCTTTCCTATTCTTTATCCCTCTGGGAGCATGGACACAGGGACATTACTGGGTGCAGAAGGTGGAAGGTCTGGCTTCTATAATTGCTTCTCCGCTGAACATGGGCAATGACAGGTCAGTCCATACTCCCAGCCTATCTCTCTCTTTCTCTAGTGGGGCAGGGATCTGGGGAAGTGAGGCTCCAGGACACATTGGTAGAGTCATCTGCCCTGGGAAGTCTGGTTGGCATCACGGTAGCATTTGGAACCTAGTGGCTGAAAATGAGTTAAGATAGAAAGCAGAGCAAATTGTTGACTAATCATGAACCTAAGGGCAAGAATACTGCAGATGGAGATTTGGGGTCTCCATTCTGGAAAAAGCTATTAGGTCTATTTTAGGTATATTCCAAGGGGCCTATGACCAACTAGTTCTTGCCTGTGCCTGACATCTAACATGCAGGTGACCTAAGCTAATTTTCCTTTTAAACTTTGAGAAAGAGAGAGACAGAAAGAAAGAGAAGACACCAAAATACTACTCCACTACTCATGGCGTTTCCCTTCATGCAGGCCATGGTGTTCTCAAGTAGAGTCAGGCAAATCACGCATTCTCCTGGGTGAGTTCTCTCCCAATCCCTAGGCTTTATAATTTTAAAATTTAAGACCGCATGACCTTGAGCGCTCCACGTGGAGACAGCTGGGTTGTGGTTGGTTGACTCCCCCCACACACACACATACACAAGGTGCTGTTCTCCCTTGCAAGACCGCCAGATCTCACACACCCTGCCAGGAGACAGTCTTTGATTTTAAATGAATCCATTATCATGCACTGCTATTATTGATAGAGTTGGATATATTTCTATCTTGTGATTTTTTTCTTTTAATCAGTTAATAGCTGTGTGACATGCTATGCAAGTTCAGCTTAATGAACAATAATCGTTCACTTTGGTGACAACTTGGACTGTTTTTTGGTGGGGCAGTTTGTCTCAGTTCCCTGTGGCTGGGGATTGGACAATCTATTTTTATGACAGCTCACATGGCTGGCCAATGGTGCCAGCTATGAGCTGGAGGTGCAGCTGGGGACTATGGGCCAGGGTCTTCAGTTCTTCCACATATGAACTGTTCTGGGCTATATGAGTTTCCTCACATAATGAAACTCCCAAGACAAATGATGATGGAAATCACTTAATGTCACCACTACTTCGTTTTGCTGGGGCCTCATGATTTCACTGATTTCAGGCAATTTTTTTTAAGTGAGAGAAAGAAAGGGAGGGAGAGGGACAGGGAGAGGAAGAGGGGGAGGGGGAGGGGGAGAGAGGGGGAGGGGGAGGGAGGGAGGGAGACTCACCAGCCCTGGAGCTTCCCTTTAGTTCCATAGTACTTCAATATGGTTCCAGGGTTCCAGCTTGGACTGGTCACATGGAAATCACATGCTCTATCCTGTGAGCTATCTCTCTAGGCCTCTCTCTCTCACTCTATCGTTGAAGAGTGGCAAAGTTGCTGATGAGGAGTGGGAGATATTTTAGTCAGCTTTGGAAAATATAATTGGCTGTATCTCTAGTTACCATCCTTTGTTTACAGTTCTCCTCTTCCAACCCTCTTTCCCATTTTCAGTCCCTGCTGAATAAAAAAAAAGTGTTTGGGGTGCTGGGTGGGAAAGCAGTGCTGTAGGGGTCTCTCTGTCTGAAATCAAGGGAATGGAAGGATTGTGCAGGTGTGAGGTCCTAGCATAAACAAACACCCCTAATCATTTGCATCTGTCTTTTACAGACAGATGCTGATTCATTTTATCCTGGCATCTATTTTTTGAGTTTTTTAAAATAATTTTATTAGTGATTTAATATTGATTTACAAAATTACATGTTAACAGGGGTATAATTCCATACCATTTCCACCACCAGAGTTCTAAATCCCCCACCCCTTTATTGTAAGCTACAGCACTTTTCCTAAGGCCTGTCATCTATTCTTACCACTGAAAAGTTTACTACATACATGACTATTTTTTTTTGTAGATAATGTCTTTTTTATGTTTTCTGGTCTTTCTTCCTGTCACTCAGGCTATTATTAGGACTTGTGCATGCATGATTCCCTAACTCCTAGTAGATTGTTTTTTCTTCTTTTAGGTAAAGGACAAAAAGCAGACAGAGTGAGAGAGAAAAGGTGAGAGACTACAGCACTGCTTCACTGCTCATGAAGAATCTCCCATGCAGGTGCTACTATGTGGTAGCTTAGGCCTTGAACTCAGGCCTTTACACTTGGTAAAGTGTGCACTCTACTGGTGTGCCATCTCTCAGTTCTTCCTTCTTTCATCAGTGCAAGGTCAGGGTGAACCTAGGGCTTCATGCATGGAAAGCATGACTTCTTGGGGCTGGGTGGTGGTGCACCTGGTTGAGCGCACATGTTACAATGCACAAGGACCCAGGTTCGAGCCCCTGGTCCCCACCTGCAGGGGGAAGCTTTGAAAATGGTGAAGCAGTGCTGCAAGTGTCTCTCTTTCTCCATCCCTATTCCCTCTTGATTTCCAGCTGTCTCTATCTAACAAATAAAGAATAAAGAGAAAGAAAGGGAGAAAGGAAGAAAGAAAGAAAGAAAGAAAGAAAGAAAGAAAGAAAGAAAGGGTGAGTTCTCCCACTGTGCCATCTCCCAGGCTCCTACTTTTCATTCTTCAACTCTCTTCAGTTTTATAATCATGCATCTAGGTGTTAATTTTTTAAAATGTATTCTGCTCAGTATTCAGACTATACTTTGGGCTTGACAGCCTAGTCTTCTTAAAAATAATTTGTGTAATTTTCCTTTTCACCATTACCTTTTAATTTACTAAGCTTCCCTGGCAGTACTCAGGTTAGAATTTATTTTGTCAACTAAGCTTTCAATGCAAGTGATTATTCATTTTTAAGTTTTCTAAAGCTTAACAGAGAGGGATTCTAATCTCTCCCATAGTCATTTCATTTCTCCCTGCTTTTATTTCGTATCCATTCTTCTTTACAAACATTGTATTATCTTTTCACTCATCTTTGAGAATGCCAAACATGCTAGAGTCATTTCAAAATTTTCAAATCCTGGCTGAGTAACTGAACAGATGCCATTTGGGGGGTTGTGTATGTTACTTTGTTATAGCAAGCTGCTCATTAAAACACTGAGAGTAGGAGATGGGAGGTCGCACAAAGGGGAAAGCACACAAGTTGCCATACATGAGGAACCAGGTTCAAGCCCCAGGTTCCCACCAGTGTGTGTGTGGGGGCTTCACGAGCCTTGGAGCAAGCTATGGGAATCTCTCTCTCAGCACCACTTCATCTCCCAATGGTTTCACTCAAATAGAGTTAGATAGAGATAGCGACAGAGATGGGAGAGAGGAGAGAGATCCCACAGCACTGAAGCTTTAACTGGTTTTTACTGGAGGAAATGTTATTTTTATTTTTTTTTTATTTTTGGCCTCCAGGGTTATTGCTGGGGCTTGGTGCCTGCAGTATGAATCCGCTGCTCCTGGAGGCCATTTTTTCCCATTTTTTGTTGCCCTTGTTGTTGTTATTGTTGCCATTGATGTTGCTGTTGGATAGGACAGAGAGAAATTGAGGGAGGAGGGGAGAAAGAGAGGGAGGGAGAGAGAAAGATAGACACCTGCAGACCTGCTTCACCACTTGTGAAGTGACCCCCCCCTGCAGATGGGGAGCCAAGGGCTCGAACTGGGATCCTTAAGCCAGTCCTTGTGCTTAACCTGCTGTGCTACTGCCTGACCCCCAGGAAAGACTGTTAAAGACTGTTGTTGTCTCAGGGATACATTGTCACATCTCCTCAAAGTATGTGCCAGCCCCCTCTCCTGCCACCAGTGTGTCCTTTCTTTCCAGGATGTTCCTTAGTGACCCCAGATCTGCATGCACAGGTAAAGGCTTTATACATGTTCCACCCTGTATGTTCCCTTGCTCTGTTTTCCAAAAACCACCTATCAGTAGAGTCAATGTCTTTTTCCTTTCAGCTATTTTCACTTAGTCTGTTGCCCTCCAACTTTATCCACACTGTGACAAAGACAAGATTTCAGCTTTTCTTATAATTCCATTGTGTGTATATATTGCAACTTCCTTGTCCACTCATTTGTGGCTGAACACTTGGACAGTTTCCAAATGCTGGCTATTGTAAACAGGGCTTCAGTGACTGTAGGTGTGCACACGTCATTCAGAATTAGTGCTGCTGTGCTCACTGGGTAGAAACCTAGAAGAAGAATGGCTGGATCAAACGGCAAGTCTAGTCTTACTGAGAATGTTCCCTGCGCTTCTTACAGAGACTGTTTACCTTACCACCAGCAGTGTATGCGTCTGTTGTTCTCCACATCCTCACTAGCCCGATTTTTTCCCTGTTTCGCGTAGGCCACTCTCACAGGTGAGGTGACCTGTACGTCCCTGATAACAAATTATGATGAGCATTTTTTTTTTTTAAATTGCCATCAGGGTTACCGCCGGGGTTGGGTGCCGGCACTACAACCACTGTTCCTGGTGGCTTCCTTCCTTCTTTCCTTCCTTTTCTCTTCTTCCCTCCCCTCCATATTATTTGATAGGATAGAAATTGAGAGAGGAGTGGGAAATAGAGAGGGAGAGAGAGAGAGAGAGAAAGGAATACCTATAGACCTGCTTCACTGTCTGTATGACGACATTTTTTTTTTATGTACCAACATGCCATCTCTAAGTCCTCCTTGGAAGTGTCCAGCTCTTCTCTCCAATTTTTTGATGGTGTTATGGTTGTTGTTATTATTTTCGTAGAGCACTGCTAAACTCTGGCTTCTGGTGTTACAGGGAATTGAATCTGGGAGGCATACAATTCTGCATGACCAGAACTTAGACTGGAGTTGGTGTACTGCACCAAATAAAAGACTCTGAGGAGTGTGTGTGTAGGGGGGAGGGTTCAGGTCCTGGAACATGATGGCAGGAGGACCTAGTGGGGGTTGAATTGTTATGTGGAAAAAAAGAAATGTTACGCATGTACAAACTATTATATTTTACTACTGACTGTAAGCCATTCATCCCCCAATAAAGATAATAATAATAATAATAATAAAAAGTCTGCATGACCACTATGCTATCTCCTTGGTCTTCCTTTTCTTGTTGAATTTAGTGAGTTCTCTATATCTCTTGGATACTGGCCCTTTACTGGGTGCCTGCTGGATGGATATTTTCTCCCAGTCAGAAGGATGTCCCTTTGTTTTGATGAGCATTTTCTACACTGTGCAGAAGCTTTCTAGTTTGATAGAATCCTATCTGTGTATTTTTGCTTCTGTTTCCTCCTGCACCCTGATACCCCTCAACTTTTGTGGGATTTGGGCTACAAAGCCTCAGCGAATATGAATTAACCCCCCAAGTCAAGAGCTTCTGTGGCGGCGTCCTGAGATCCTCTAGCTGCTGTCTCATGATCCTGCCTGACAGTTTGGGCAGTGTCCATCATCAAGCTAGTTTAGTCTGACTTGAAATCTCACTGTCAGGCTGCTTCTGTGTTTTCAACCTTCCCAAACCTAGAACCTAATGGTCATTATTAGCACTCCCATTCTGGCTCTTCTCACCACAGATCTATGTTAGCCCCCAGTCTCCTAGTGTGTCACCTCTCTTCCGGGGCACCCGAGGTCCTATACCCACAATACTAAGCTCCCAGCCACCCTGCCTCCTTCCCAACCTAAAGTTCCTCAGGCAGGCTCACTGCTTCCAATGTCTTTTTAAAATTTCTGATCCACTGAGAATTGACATTCTCATTCATTCTTGGGTGTGAATATGTGCTCTAAATGCTCTCTTGGTATGGTTCACTTATTATTGTTAGATTTTTGGAGTAAAGAAGGGATCAGGATTCCATTTGAGAGCTGAAAACACAACGCTGAGTAGGCTTCTCATCTATTCACCTCACTTTAGTAGGTGAACTAGAGGAAAAGGAAGGGACTAACAATAGAGATGCCAGAATTCTCTCTGAAAGTCACTGAAGAGAAATTTGATGTGACAGTGTGACTACTTTAGCATTACCAGTCAAAACATTAACTTTCTGTACAATTTTATGTTCATAAATATTTCACTTACCTTCTGTTACATCCAACCATATTAAACTTAAATTAAAATGACTAGTTTATAGCTTATTATTTGTCTTCAAACATAGTTTGTTCTCAATATTTTTCTTTTTTATATATTTTATTTATTTATTTTATTAATGAGAGGAGAGAGAAAGAACCAGATATCATTTTGGTATATGTGCTGCCAGGGATCGAACTCAGGACCTCATGCTTGTGAGTCCAGCACCTTATCCACTGCACCACCTCCTGGACCACTGTTCTAATTATTTTTTTAAAAAAGAACTTGTATTTTCAAAATTTTATTTAAGTATTTTTAAATGATGATAGGGACAATAAGGGAGAAAGAGAAACACTTGAAGCACTGCTCCACCACTGATGAAACTTCCCCCTTCCAGGTGGAGACCTGGGGCTTGAACCTGGGCTCTCACTCATAGAAACTGGTGTGCTCTACCTGTCGTGCCCACCCCTCAATGAGTAATTTGCTGAAATAGAGTAATATAAACACCCCCCCCCAAATTTAAGTCCAAATTAAACTACTGATATGTATTTTACTTACAGGTCAGATAAAGCATAAAGTGAACACTTGACATCAATAAGCACACTCCACACTAGTTTTCACTTTGCATCAATCAATTTAACGAAAGGCTCTTCAAGAGTGACAGGAATCCCCTTACAATGAAGCAAGCGACTGTACTGGGTATTCCCCTTCTCTTAAATTAGCCAACAAGTTGAGTTCTAACTCCAACACTATCTTTCACTGATTTTCCATTGTCAATTTTTGATTAAATAACAAGAGCAAGGTTTCTAACATTACTCTGACTGTAAATATAGTGTGAGAAGTTATGTGCAAGACATTTTATATGACAACATATTTGGCTGGACTTCATACCAGGAAGCACCTTATATATTTTAAAGTTTCAAAGCTGCTAAGGAAATAAAAGCAAGAGGCCAAACGTGACCTGGGAGATAAAACATAAATTTAAGAAGTAGCTGGCTATAAGTTTCCATCAATATCTCTATTTTAATATATAATATTATAAATGACTTATAGGTTATTAAAAATTCAATATAAAGACCTTCCAACCCAACCCAACTACTTTACATAGGAGACAAAGTCAGCTCCTTTCTTGGGCTTATCTAGGGGTGATATCTAGGGGTCATGTCAAACTATCTGACAACTAGTTACTCAAACTATTTAACAACTGCTAGTTCACCTGGATGAAGTGGCACATAACTAAGTAGCCTTCTCAGCTAGTCCAGCTGGATGAGTGAGGGTCACAGCCACTGCCAGGACATTCAAAGGGAGTCTTTTTTTTCTAAGTTTTTTATTTGCTTTATTATTTATTATTATTTTTTTTCCCTCCTCCAGGGTTATTGCTGGGCTCGGTGCCTGCACCATGAATCCACCGCTCCTGGAGGCCATTTTTTTCCCCCTTTTGTTGCCCTTGTTGTAGCTTTGTTGTGGTTATTATTATTGCCCTTGTTGACACAATTCATTGTTGGATAGGACAGAGAGAAATGGAGAGAGGAGGGGAAGACAGAGAAGGGGAGAGAAAGATAGTCACCTGCAGACCTGCTTCACCGCCTGTGAAGTGACTCCCCTGCAGGTGGGGAGCCGGGGGCTCGAACCGGGATCCTTAAGCCGGTCCCTGCGCTTTGCGCCATATGCACTTAACCCACTGCGCCACCACCCGACCCCCTATTTATTTGTTTTTGAAGACATGTTCCACATTTCATTTACATTTTAAGACTAACTTTAATTTCAAATCACATATCCATATAACTACTTCCTTTTTGGTGATTTCACTTCAACTTAAATGCATGGTTTGTCAAACAAAGACTGTAAACAAATATTTACCATGCCTGTTACATGTAATACACAGGAATGGCGTTTAACAGAAACTCATCAACCTTCCCACAACATTTTTTAATTATAACACGTATCAAAATAATCCTGAATATACTTTTTGATGCTACTAGTAGTCAGCACCCACACAGCATCAAAATCAGCATGATTTGTGACAATATTCATTGTACCTGCTACTTTAGACAATTTAAACTGTGGCTTTCACTGAGCAAGGTGGATAAAGGATGCCATTTCTGGTTTTTCTTCTTGAGATTTTGACTTTTTAAAAACACACCAGTTTCCATAGCCATCTGACACTTCTCACCATGCTTTCTTTCATTGTGTAAACCTGAATTCTATTCTGAGCACTCCAGGTTTGTGCTTATATGACAGTGCCTTAACAAGGGGAAACATTTTGTGCTGCACTTCTCCTGTTACCTGAACACATAATGGGTGTATATATATTAATTATATCATTTAAAATATCCAGGTCGTGTTTGGCAGGTGGAAATCTTTTACTTAATGTGTGGGTATTGTGCATTGTGATCTTTAATCAAGACATTAACTTGAGTAGATGGTTGTTGATTTTTTTTTAATATTTATGTATTTATTTTCCCTTTTGTTGTCCTTGTTTTATCATTGCTGTGGTTATTATTATTGTTGTTATTGATGTCATTGTTGTTGGATAGGAAAGAAATCAAGAAAGGAGGGGAAGACAGAGAGGGGGAGAGAAAAACACCTGCAGACCTGTTTCACCACTTGTGAGGCAACCCCCCTGCAAGTGGGGAGCCAAGGGCTCGAACTGGGATCCTTACTCTGGTGCTTGCTTTGTGCCATGTGCGCTGAACCCACTATGCTACTGCCCAACCCCCAGAAGGTTGCATTTAATGTTTTTAATATTTTATTTATTTATTTATTTATTTATTTATTTATTTATGAAGAGGATAGGAGGAGAGAGAGAGAGAGAGAGAGAAGATGGAACCAGACATTACTCTGGCATGAGTGCTGCCAGGGACTGAACTCAGGACTTCATGCTTGAGAGTCTAATGCTTTATCTAATGCCACCTCCCAGACCACTTTAATATTTACTGTAAACCATTAACCCCCCCCCAATGAAAAATATTTAGCTGCTCAGAAAAAAAATTCAATTAAGTGAAATTTCCTTGAATCTAGGCTTTCAAATTGATTTTATGTTAATGATTCCTACATATATTGTTTTACTTAGATCAGCTTTTTTTTTTTTTTTTTTTTTTTTTTTTTGCTTCAATGCTGAACATGTATCTACTACCTATCCAGTTAGGAAATTCAGAATTTGTTTCAACAATTATAAAATCATTAAACATTTTCAGAGGCTATACAAGATACTTTCAACATTCCACCTAAGGCTAGAATTCTTGCATAACCTTCATCTTTGTGGGTCAGTCAACTTATCCTTGAACAATGAGAATTTCTGAGAGGTTCCTGGTTTACTCTCTCTGCATCAATACAGAAAGCTGTCATAGCTCAGCAGAAGCCATCGCCTCACTGTGCCCACTCACCGACCTCCATCCTGTGCCCTGCTCATGGCTATCATCCTCTCAGACCTTCCGGAAACATCAACTGTCCTGCAGAAACAACTCACCATCCAGCCCCATTCTACTACATGTGCAGCCTTTGCGTTACTTAGATCAACCAGGTAATTCTGTAGACTTAATCACCTCCATGCAAGGACACATGTACTCAGAACTGCATATGGACAGAAGCGTCTATAATCCCCACAATGAATTCATTTCCATTTTTAAGTGACAACAGTTCTCTGCTAACCATGACTTTAATCATTCTTAACGGACAGCTAGTGTTCTGACTGCATATGCCTTTATCTAGAAAGTCTATTCCTGTGGATCCTTCCATTGTGTTGGAAGAGGAACTACAGCATCAAGGAGCCAAGCATGCAGGAAATAATCATGGGCCAGAGCGGCCCACTGTATGCCAAGAGAGTCTGATTTATTTGAAAGAAAGTTTTACATGTTTGGCTAATTCTAATCCCCAAGGAAAGCTATCTCAATAACTATAATTTGCAAGTTATGTGAATTTTCAAGTTGTTCCTGTGACTAGATTTTGGTGCCGTTCTACATAACAATGAATGAGTGAACTCTTTTATGCCTTTGTTTTGTAAAAAGCATTGCTAGGCAAGAACTAATAAACCAGTAAGAATATGGAGAATGAACATGAGTGTGAGTTTCTTTAATGTTGTGAAAACATCCAAATCACAGCATTTAAACAGACCTAAAAGGCTATCTGATATAATAATAATAATTTGGATATCAGAATTTGAAATTGAGCTAAAAGATATTTTTATGTATTAAAGATATTTAAGGCATTGAAATGGTATTGAGATATTTGATTTTTTTTCCCAGAAAGATTAAATGAGGTTTTTGTAGTTTTTTAATGGGTGCAGAAGACATGGAGAATTTTTTTAAAAAGATTTTATTTATTTATTCATGAGAAAGATAGGAGGGAGAGAGAGAGAGAGAGAGAGAGAGAGAGAGAGAAAGAAGCCGACATTGCTCTGGTACATGTGCTGTTGGGGACTGAACTTGGAACCTCATGCTTGGGAGTCCAGTGCTTTATCCACTGCGCCACCTTCCAGACCACCTTGGAAAATGGTTTTAAAAATAAAAATAAATTATCCTGAAGGAGAAAAATTATTTAACTTCAGGCATTACAAAAAAAAGTCAAAACAACAACAACAACAAATAATCCAACCTTTTGGGGCCAGGCGGTGGCACACCTGGTTAAGCACTCACATTACGGTGTGCAAAGAGCCAGGTTCAAGCCCCAGGTCTCCACCTGCAGGGGGAAAGCTTCACAAGTGATAAAGCAGGGCTGCAGGTGTCTCTCCGTCTTTCTCTATCTCTGTCTCCCATATCTCTCAATTTCTCTCTGTCTCTATCCAATAATAAATTAAAAAAAAATTCAACCATTCCAAAGTTGATAAATTAATGCAACTACTATAACTACAGAAAATTCAGGTCACATTTCTTAGTCTTAAATATAACTTCCAGTTCACCTAATAATTTATTGACCTTCAGGGGACAATGTATGGAAAACCTGACATCCACAGAGTAGTATAAGGTCTTACAAAAAAGTTTTGCTAGCAAAGGACTCTGGGGAAGCAGGGGAGGGAGGACTGGAAGAGAATTTTGGAATTCCATGTGTTAATGACTGCATTGTAAAGTACTAAACCCCTCAATAAGGAGAAAAAAGACTTTAAAGAATTAAGCTGAGAAACACATAAAAAATGTTTCAAGTCTTTGATTGTCAGAGAAATGCAAATAAAGACAACAATGAGATACCACTTCACTCCTGTGAGAATGTCATACATCAGAAAAGGGAATAGCAGCAAATGCTGGAGAGGGTGTGGGGTCAAAGGAACCCTCCTGCACTGCTGGTGGGAATGTAAATTGGACCAACGTATGTGGAGAACAGTCCAGAAAACTCTCAGAAGGCTAGAAATGGACCTACCCTATGACCCTGCAATTCCTCTCCTGGGGATATATACTAAGGAACCCAACACACACATCCAAAAAGATATGTGTACACATATGTTCTTAGCAGCAGCACAATTTGTAATAGCCAAAACCTGGAAGCAACCCAGGTGTCCAACAACAAATGAGTGGCTGAGCAGGTTGTGGTATATATACACAATGGAATATTACTCAGCTATCAAAATGGTGACTTCACCGTTTTCAGCTGATCTTGGATGGACCTTGAAAAATTCATGTTAGGTGAAATAAATAAGAAACAGAAAGATGAATATGGGATGATCTCACTCTCAGGCAGAAGTTGAAAAACAAGATCAGAAGAGAAAACACAAGTAGAACCTGAACTGGAATTGGCATATTGCACCAAAGTAAAAGACTCAGGGGTGGGTGGGGGGGACAATACAGGTCCAGAAAGGATGACAGAGGGCCTGGTGGGGGTTGCACTGTTATATGGGAAACTGGGAAGTGTTATGCATGTACAAACTATTGTATTTACTGTTGAATGTAAAACATTAATTCCCCAATAAAGAAATTTAAAAAAAAAAGGAATTAAACCGAGGGGCCAGGCGTTGACGCACCTGGTTGAGTGCATAGGTTATAATGCACAAGAACCTGGGTTCAAGCACCCTGCCCTCACCTGCAGAAGGGAAGCTTCATAAGAAGTGAAGCAGTGGGGGTCGGGCGGTGGCGCAGTGGGTTAAGCGCACGTGGCGCAAAGCACAGGGACCGGTGTAAGGATCCCGGTTGGAGCCCCCAGCTCCCCACCTGCAGGGGAGTCGCTTCACACGCAGTGAAGCAGGTCTGCAGGTGTCTATCTTTCTCTCCCCTTCTCGGTCTTCCCCTCCTCTCTCCATTTCTCTCTGTCCTATCCAATAACGAACAACATCAACAATGGCAATAATAATAACCACAATGAGGCTACAACAACAAGGGCAACAAAAGGGGGAAAAAATGGCCTCCAGGAGTGGTGGATTCATGGTGCAGGCACTGAGCCCAGCAATAACCCTGGAGGGAAAAAAAAAAAAAAGAAGTGAAACAGTGCTGTAGGTGTCTCTTTTTTTCTCTTACTCTATCTCCCCCTTCTCTTTCTAGTTCTATCTCTATCCAGTAAATAAAAAATTTTAAAAAATTAAGCTAAAAAAGTTTTGCTAAAAAAATTGTTTCCTCTGGTCCTATGGTATTATGCACAGGGAGATGAATAATTGTAGCCATATTCCTACAGCCACACTATAAATCATTACCCTCCCCCCAATTAAATAGAAGCGTTTCACTTGAAATCAGCCTTGATAAGACTGGATGATTCATTGGTAGAATTACAAAATACATGGAGACTACTGGCCCTTTTTCATTCATGGTATTTTCTTCTTTTTAATTTGATTTATTTCCTTCAGGGTTTTTGCTGTTATCCATTGTTGTTGTTGTTATTATTCTTATTGTTGGACAGGACAGAGATAAATTGAGAGAGTAGGGGAAGATAGAGGGAGAGAGAAAGACATCTGCAGACCTGCTTCCCTGCTAGCAAAGTAAACCCCCCTGCAGGTAGGAGCTGTGAGCTCAAACTAGGATCCTTGCACCTCGGAATATGTGCGCTATCACCTGTCTGCTACCACTTGGCCACCTTTAATTTTATTTTTAATGATGATGACTTCCACTAGGACTATCACTGGCATTTGGTGCCTGCACAAGGATCCACTGTTTCGATGGCCATCTTTTTTCTTTTGATAGAGGGTGACAGAGACAGAAAGGAGAGACAGTTGCAACACTGCTCCACCACTTGTAAAGCTTCACTGCTACCACCACTGGTGGGGACCAGGGACTTGAACTCTGGTCCTTGTAATGTTTCAGGCTCTGATATTTTATTTTTGGAACACACAACTTCCATTCTAGGAAGTGCTCCCCAGTCAAAACAAGGCTTTATTCTCAAAAAATATATTTTTTAAAACATATACTCTATTGCAGAAAATCTCAAATATAAAAACCAGACCCTGGAGAAAATGTTCCCTTCTTTAGATGTTTCTGACAGTTCTCATATATACGAGTAAAGGACAAGGACCAAGTTCTGTGCTAAGCTGAGATTTCATGTCGAATGGACCAGTTGGCAGCTGTGGGAGGACCTTACGCTTTACCAGCACTCACGGCTGCCTCACTATGTAAACTTCCTTTTCCTTTTTAAGAGGGGATTTATACAGTTAAATAGTTTCAAATCATTTATTTTTAGTTTCCTTAAGAGAAGCATATGTATCTTGTTTGTATTAGTTTTGGGGGGATTCCAGGAGAGTTGTCTAAATTTCCTGCATTTTCAGCAGAAAATAAAACCTTCAACAAAATTAATGGGACTCTGCCAAAGTGGGAGAGCTGAGGGAGGAAACACACAGGCAGCCTCTTTCTAAAGTTAATGTGCAAATGGCCTTCAAAGCTGATCACTTGGTGATAGACTCTTGTTATCTTTATGTTGTTCATTTGCTGGCACAGACACTGATCAAGTTATTTCGAGCAAGCACTGGATCTGTCCCAAAATATCGAGCTCCTGATAGTAAGGACTAGCTCTATGTTACATGCAAAATTGCAGCTGAAGAATAAGTCTTGTGACCGGAGGAGACAATGTGTAGCCTTAAGAAAGCGGGGAAGGGGAAAGAGAAAGCCGAGCCGCAGTCACACCTTGCTGTGGGAACGTGAAAACGAAGTGGTCCTTGTGTTCATTCCATGGACACCATTTGAATGTGGCCAGCCCTGGGGCCTACACAAGAACCCTGGGAAGTTGGTTATTTAAAACATGCCCACTGGGGGCAGGAAGGTAAGAATAATGGTGGCTGCGGAAGGCCACAGGCTAACCTTACACGTTTCCATACCTGGAAAATTCACAAGCAAAGCCTGATCTGATTGAAATCCAACTCAGTCGCAGCTCCCCTCTCCCTCAACAGTCACATTACCTTTGTAAGTCACTCAAGCTGAACAAAAAATGGGGCACAGAAAGGTGCTGATTGCATTTCCCCAGGCGCCTCCTACTGGCAATAGAGAATAAACACTGGCCAGGGGAGCTGAGAGGTTTCCATCTTTTTTTTTTTTTTTTAAGATTGAATGTTCTGGCTCCTGAGTAAGCATTCATTGATACTTCTCTTAAAAATATTTTATGGTTTAAAAGAAAGAAAAAGAAAAGAAATGTCCTCTCATATTTCCCCACCCCAAAAGAAAACACTGCTCTAAGAAGATGCATCTTCCTTAAAAATGGCATTGATATCTGAGGGATCCCACATCTCAGTTTGATATTCCAGCAGCCCAGCTGTAGTCTAGTCCTGCCTATAACTTCTGTGACCTTTGCTAAGTCCCTTATCCTTATTTGCAACAAGTACTTATGAGATTTTAAAAAATCTCTTCCTTTCATGTCTCAGTTCCTGTAAAAAGTTAGAAAGTATAGAATTTAGACAACAATTTTCATTAGGGTAAACAAAGTGTAATTCATGTAATAAAAAAATCTTCAGGATGACTTTAAACTTCAGTAAAATCCAGGATTGACTTTCACTTCCCCAGTTTCTTGAGCAGTCGCTGTTTGATTAGAAGAGAGAAAACCCGGCCAGAACTATAAATTGGATTTCATATTAATCACTATATTCAATCATATTTGTATTTATTAAGATAGTACTGCTCAGAAATTGAAAGACTATCTAAAGAAATAAAACAGAATAGGAAAGAAATAAAATAGCGTGGCAAATATATAAAGGGGGGGGATGGGAAGACCAAACAACCTTTGAGAATAAAAATGTAAGACTTGAGTTTGAAAATAATCACTTTTTATTTTTTAGGACAATATTTATTTACTAGATAGAGACAGAGAGAAAGTGAGAGGAGAGGAGGTAACAGAGAGAGAAAAAGAGAAACCTATAGCACTACTTTGCAGCTCATGATGCTTCTCCACCTGAAAGTAGTTATGGAGGACTTGAACCAGGCCCTTACGCATTGTAACACGTGTGATCCGTTAGATGGGCCACTGGCTGGACCCAACAATAATCATTTTCTAACACAAGCAATCTACTGATTGGTCTCATTTTCAATGTCTGTTAGTTATCTTTGATGGTGCCAATGCACAGAAAGGAAATAACCTCTACATTTTTATGTCATGGATTTCACACAGACTCCAGAGACCTATGACACAAGGTGCTCCTTTCTCATTCTTTGCTGGCAAGAGTCAGTGGTGCTAAGAAAGACAGTAGAGAATTACTCACAGGCAAGAATGAATATATGAATACATATAGTGTTGTCCCAAGTCAGTTAGAGAAGCTCTAGACTGGGCACAAGTCCCCTCTAGGTCTCAGTCCCTTCAAATGTAAAATCAACGAGCTCCCTGGGGACAGAGCAGAAAAACAGCAGAAGGGACCCAGCCAGCTTCTGCTTGGGTGCCAGCCAGCTGTAAAGACTTCCTCTACCAGCCTAATAAAGAGGAAAGGTCTTATAATGACTAAATCATAAGTCTTCTTCAAGCCACCAGAAAATGAGTTTGCTAAGCAATAAGGAAAACTGAACCCGTGATCCCAGAGGAACACAGGTGCCTGGGGCGGCCCTGAAGGCACCAGTGATCTGAGGTTGATGAATGGGTTAAGCAAAAAGCATTCTCTGCATGTAGGAGTTATTTTGCAAGGAGTAGTTAATATGCTAAAACTGAATTTGGGAAACAAAAGAAATGCATGCCACCTTCCATCCTAGGCTTGCTTGCCTTGGTCCTTCAAAATAATGACAAGAGTTAAGCCCTGTTACCAGCTCTGTTAGAGGAACATCATAGAAAACCCATCACAATCCAGGACCTGGTGGTACAAGTCCCCATCCTGTTTGCCCTGGAACTCACTTCCCAGTTTTCCTGTAGCCTGCCCCCTCTTCCTTCAACCTGTATAAAGGTCCCTAAAACAAGGGAGTTGGGAGGTTGGCTTGAGCACAGTTCCTTGTCTTCACTACATGTTTATGTGCCAATAAAAGAGTCTTTCCCTTCATGTAACAGCTGGTGTGACATAAGTTTTGAATGAATTTCTCTCTTTAATTTTTTAATCTTTATTGCCTAGAGATAACTAGAAATTGAGAGGAAATGGGAAATAGGAAGAGAAACAGAGAGACACCTGCAGCTCTACTTCACCGCTCGTGAAGCTTCTCCTCTGCAGGCGGGGATTGAGGGCTTGAACCCAGTTACTCATGGTAACATATGCTCAACCAGGTATGCCACCATCCAGTGCCCCAGAAAGGGCACTCTCTAGCCTTTGGCAAATACTGGAGGAGGAGGAGGAGGAGGAGGAGGAGGAGGAGGAGGAGGAGGAGGAGGAGGAGGAGGAGGAGGAAGTTTCCATCCAAGTTGGTAAGGAGATACTAGCTGATATTTCAACGAATTGGTTCTTTCTTATATGTTTTGACAGAGATTATATGTAGGGTCTCACACATTCTCACTACCACTGGACCATTTCCTTGGCTCAATTCTCTCATTTTCTATTTTTATGAGACAGGAAGAGTTGGTGTGTATGGGGGAGAGCAAAGTGTCACTCCACAAACCATAGAGTTTAGCTCATTTGTCTTCATAGCTTTTTGTGCAGTGGATTTAGTTTAGGACCTCACGAGTGTAAGGCACATGGCTCCTGCTAAGCCACCTTGCTTCCTCTCATGGGATCCTTAACTGCTGAGCACGGTCTAGTAGGTCAGTCTGAAGAGCTAGAGCCTCAGAGTGGCTCATTTAGAAGCTCTTGTTCACTGGCCTCCTCCAGGGGCTCATGGGAAATCCTCTGTCTGGCTCAGCCTTAGAGAAGGTGGTCTGCTGCAGGTGGGTCCAAACAGTTCTACTAAGTAAAAGCCCTGAACTACCGGGGGCAGTAAACTCTCTTGGTACAAAGCACTGTCAAGTTTCCAAAGTCTCTAGGACAGAAGTGGAAGCAGAACCCATTGCCTCTGATTGAGAAGCAGGAAAACTGTCACCTCACATGAGAAAAACAAACAAACAAAAAAACACTACTGCTAGGGGAAGGGCAGGAGCCAAACCCTATAGGTCTGGGATTGGAGCAGGATGCCCTGCTGGGTCCAGGGTCATCCACTGTTACCAGCACCAAGTGGAGTCTCACTTGGGAACAACTGAGTTTTTGACTTCTAAAGTGAGGAGGAGTAGGAATGCTGAGAAAAGCCCATGTTAAGGCCCAGGCACATACAGGGAATGGCCAGAACTGAAGCTGGGGAGCCCAGGAGGTGGTTCAGCAGTTTGAGTGTGTGCCTCGTCATGCATGGGGCCCTGGGTTTTACTTCCAGCATCACATGAGAGCACCAGACAGTATCAAGGAACTTCATGTATGGTGGGGAGGTGCTTTGCAGCAGTCTCTCTCTATCCCTCTGCCTAAGTAAAAGAATAAAACACTGGGCTGAGAGGTGGCTCATATGTAAGAACTACTCCCTCGTACTAAATTAAGAGGAAAATAAAAAGACTGAGTAGCTGGGGATATGGTTTAACTAGGAGAACGCTGAACTTGGATGCCTGTGGTTCCCGGTTTGATCCTCAGCATTTCAAGTACCACAATGGTGGTTTGGTTTGCCTCTTTCTGCTTCATGTGAAATGCTCTCTTACATGTAATAAATCCTCCAGTCCTGGTCTTTAAGCACAGGGCAACAATGGCTGCGGGGATCTGAAGCTGCTGGCAGACTGAAGACACTAACGCCAAGCCCAGTTAAATCTGAACTAGAAAGACCTGTCATTAGCAGTCCCCCAGCATAGCTGGGCCCATTTGCAGGAACACCTTTTAAGATGTTTTTAACTTCATATTCTACTGTCTTTAACTTAGTGGTTAACACTGAATGAAAAACTAGGAGATATGTAAAAGAAACCAAACAGACTCTAAATAAAACAGGGCCCATTAATTGGGAGGTGCTGGGGACAGAGCAGTGATCCGTACAAGCCTGTGCCTTCACAAAGCCCATCATTTACAGAAGATACACCCTGGGAAGTACAGGGTGCTTGGGAACATTGTAGGGTGGGGGGGGGGGGGAGGAAGAAGGCGGATATTCCCAGCATAGTGGATAGATAGGAACACAAGATCTGGAATCAAGCCTGGAATAGAATCCCAGATTTAGCATTTACTAACTGTGTGTCCTTCCTTGGACAATTTACTGAGCCTCTTATCGCATCTGAAAAATTAAATGTCATCTATTTTATAGGACATGGGGATTTAAATAACATATATGAAAACATTTACTATTTTTCTTAGCGGATAAAAAGTACTCATCACATGGAGGTTACTGGGATCACTTCTTCATAAACAGAGACTTGAATGATTTGACTGGGAGGCAGTAAGTCAGGAGAAATTGCATATATAAAAAGTTTAATAGTCTACAAAGTGCAAAGACCCATGCAAGGATCCCAGTTCAAGCCCCCAGGTCCCCACCTGCAGGGGGGTCACTTCACAAGCGGTGAAGCAGGTCTGCAGGTGTCTGTCTCTCCCCCTCTCTATCCTTCCTTTCTCTCTCAGTTTCTCTGTCCAATTCAATACAAAAAAAAAAAAAAAAAGGGCCTCCTGTAGCAATGCATCCGTAGTGCCAGCACTGAGCCCCAGCAATAACCCTGGAGGCAAAAAAGAAGAAGTTTAACAGTCTATCAGATCATGGCATGGTTAGGAAATCCAGTGGAAGGAGATGCCATAAGAGGTGGAACTCCATCAAGCAGGCGTTAATAGTAAATCAGATGACTCTAGGACTTTAGTGCAAATGAGGGTCTTGGGGTACCTTCACTGAAAAACACAAGAAAGTAAAAAACAAAACAAAAACAAATCCAGAAACTCCCCACTCGAAAGTTACACCGGATGACTCTCAAGTAGTTGAGGTTCCAGAAAACACATTTTGAAACTAAGTGAGATATTATATTTATGGGTATTACTTGCTAGTTAGGATACCAAGAACAAGAAAAATGAAAGGAAATTGTAGAGACTGGAATTTCAGGAGGAAGTTTAGAACTACTATCTAAAATCTGAGAAAGCACAAAAGAAAATAGAACACCGCAGAGTATAATACTATAGTAATATATTAGAAAAGGTATCCTGCAACTTTACTGGCGTGTTATTCTTCCAGTGTATCGTTGAGTTCAGTCTGCTGATATTTTGCTGAAGCTGCATCTATCTTGACCAGGAATACTGTCCTGTCGATCTTTTTTGTGGTGCCACTGCCTAGTTTTGGTGGCAGGGTAATGCTGACCTTGTAAAATGAGTTTGGATGTGCCCTCTTTATTTTTAACTCAAGTTTGAAAGCTGGCATTAATTCAACTTTGAGTGTTTAGTAGTGGTCACTAATGAAGACAGTGAGAATGAGAGAAAAATAATTGCAAGTCATTTATCTGGTAAGGTAAGGGGCTAATGTCCAAAATACAAAGAACTCACACAACTCAACAACCAAAGAAACCCAACTAACAAGTGGACAGAGGGTCTGAATAGTCATTTTTGCAAGGAGATACAGATGGTCAACAGAAAAGATGTTCAACATCACTAAATGTAGAAAAATCTAGGTCAAGACCACAGGAAGGTACCATCTCACAGCTGCTCAAATGACTGGTGCCAAGAAGAATCAGATGTTGATGAAGACAAAGGAAAATGGGCATCCTGTGCATTACTGAGCAGAAACGCGGACTGCGGACTGGTACAACAACAATGCAGATACAGTATGGAGGGAGTTAAAAGTTAAAAATAAAACTACCATGTGATTGAGCAAACCCACTTGTGGGTATTTATCTGAAAAATAAAAGCTCTAATTTGAAAAGATGTATTCACCCTCCCCCATTCCTTGCCACCTTATCTACTATAGATAAAAACGATGTACGCTGCACACACAATATACCATTCCATTGATGGATAAAAAAGGCTGTGGTATACACACACCCAGACACAATGAAAAACTATTCAGTCATGACAAAACGAAATCTTGTCAACTGCAACAATAAGATGGATCTTTAGGATATTACACTAAGAGAAACAAGTTAGATATGCTGAATCTCAAAACAAAAGCAAGTTCACAGATCTAGAGAATAGAGTTTGAAAGATGCAGAGCAGAAGGTAGGCAAAATGGGCTAAGTGCACAAGAGACAAACTTCCAGTTATAAAATAAATGCCACGGAAATGTAGGACACAGGGGGCTGGGTGGTGGCGCACCTGGTTAAGTGTACACGTTACAGTGTGCAAGGACCTGGTTTGAGCCCCTGGTCCCCACCTGCAGGGAAAAAGCCTGGCAAGTGGTGAAGCAGGGCTGCAGGTGTCTCTCTCTTTCTTTCTTTCTTTCTTTCTTTCTTTCTTTCTTTCTTTCTTTCTTTCTTTCTCTCTCTCTCTCTCTCCCCCTATCACCCCTCCCCTCTCTATTTCTGGCTGTCTCTATCCAATAAATAAAGATAATAAAAACAATTTTTTAATGTACCACACAACATAGTGACTATACTTAATAATATTGTACTGCATATTTGAAAGTTAAGAAGGTAAAATCTGAAAAGTTCTTGTCATATAAAAACATATCTACTGGCATAGGGCACCAAAGTAAAACCCTGGGGTGACAGTGAGGGGAGGGTGGACATTCGGCTTCCCGGAGCGGCAGGGGGTAGGATGGGGCACAGTCTTCTGGTGGTGGGAATGGTGTTTATGTACACTCCTGTTAATTTGTAGTCATATAAATTACTATTTAATTAATATGAGAGGGGAAAATTGATTGTATGTCTCTAACTTTTTAAAGCACAGACTGACTCTTTTTAACACATAGGCTGAGTCTTTGATATTTTGACTCAAAAGCCTAGACCAGGGAGAACAGAAGCAAGCAGTGGCGCAGCTATATACAAGATGCTGGGTACTATACAGCAAATCCTAACAAAGGGACCCAATTAATTGGGTTAACCCAAAGTTAACCCAATTACCAAATAATGTGATGATTACAATAACTACCTATTGTCTTCTTGAACCCTAAGACAGCAAGAACCTCACATTTCCACTATAGAGCCTATATTTCCCCCAGTCCTGGAACCTTAGGGTGGGGTGCACTTTCCTGTATGCTTCTCTCAATTCTTATCAAATAATATTGCATCCACCAATCCCAACCTAATCAACGCAACAAGTACTACCTCAGCATGCTTCACTCCAGACTGTGTCCAGAGACTTCATGACAACCCTTCAGCTTCATTACTCAGGTAAAACCTTTCCTTTCATAATATTCTCTAATTCCATTTCAGGTGGTTCACTTCCTAACAAAGTCTCAAAACCTAGATGTAGACCAGGTCCCATGAGATAGAGCATATGTTCACACGTATCCATAAACTAGGGCAAAATATATACCTGAAAGCAAAAGGACACAACAGTCTGCAGTGAGTACCCCCCAACACTTCATCTGCACTGTTCCAGCCTTGAGGTCCATAATTGTTCAACAATTTGTTTGGCTTTGTATATTAACTCTCTTTTCAGCCACCAGGTTCCAGATGCCAGCATGATGCCAACCAGACTTTCCTGGACAGACGACCCCATCAATGTGTCCTAGAGCTCCGTTTCCCCAGAGACCCACCCTACTAGGGAAAGAGAGAGGCAGACTGGGAGTATGGATCAACTAGTCAACGCCCATGTTCAGCGGGGAAGCAATTACAGAAGCCAGACCTTCTACCTTCTACATCCCACAATGACCATGGGTCCATACTCCCAGAGGGATAAAGAATGGGAAAGCTATCAGGCGAGGGGATGGGATACGGAGATCTGGTGGTGGGAATTGTGTGGAGTTGTACCCCTCCTATCCTATGGTTTTGTTAATGTCTCCTTTTAAAAAAAAAAAATAATAATAATAAAAAAAATAAATCCCTATCTACTCCTACTGGGTTTAGTGAGTAACAACCAAGTAGAAAAACATTGAAAGACTACATTTCTTATTTCTTTCAACAAAGAGAATTCTAGTGGGGAGTGATGGGGGGTGAGTGGGAGGGAAAGACCTCCTTCTGCTTTTCCCAGACAGTTTCCTGATAGTGGGAACTCTGCTGTGAGGTCAAAGTCACTTTTCTCAACCGCAGGGCAACTGAGCCTGTTCACCAGGGTCTCAATGGCAGCTGGGACACATTAGAGTTTGACTGGCCTCTCTGTTGCTACAAGGGTACAATGTTCAGTTCCCTGGTTACCTGGACGCCCCACTGGAGTTCACTCGAGTGCCTATGGCCAATGGCCAACTCCTAGATCCTTCTAAGCTTTAAGATTCTTGAGTGGTTCTGTGAAAGCCCTTTAAAACAGTTTCAAGGATTTGTAGCAATCGGCAATATGATGCCTTGAGTCTTTCTCTCCTCTTGTTCCTGCAGTATATGTGCAATCACCAATCTGCCAATGGTGATTTTTTTTTTTACCAGAAATCTCAGGCCATGCTCTGATGAAATTTGTTAAGACATTAATAGAAACTTTAGGTTTTTAACACTTTTTTTTTTCTGGGGAATAGTTCATTTTAAACCAGAGAGCACTGTTTAGTTCAGGTTTATGGAGGTGTGAGGGGTTTGAACCTCAGACTTCTGGTGCTTCAGGTGTAAGAGTCTCTTTGCATAACCATTATTCTATCTCCCTTGCTGGATACAAATTTAACATTAGAATTGCCAGGGGCACAAAAATTTCCTTACAAATTGGTAAAAAAAAAAAAAAAAGATAATTAAAAAAAGGTTTAAAAATCTCTTAGTGTTATTCAGCATACTGTTGGAAATTCTTGCCACAGCAATCAGGCAGGAGCAAGGAATTAAAGGCATACAGATAGGAAGAGAACAAGTCAAATTCTCTGTTATTTGCAGGTGACATAATAGTATACATAGAAAAACCTAAGGAATCCAGCAAGAAGCTTTTGGAAATCATCAGGCAATACAGTAAGGTGTCAGGCTACAAAATTAACATTCAAAAGTCAGTGGCACTCCTCTATGCAAACACTAAGTTAGAAGAAGTGGAAATCCAGAAATCAGTTCCTTTCACTATAGCAACAAAAACAAATCAAATATCTAGGAATAAACCTAACCAAAGAAGTGAAAGACTTGTATACTGAAAATTATGAGTCACTACTCAAGGAAATTGAAAAAGACACAAAGAAGTGGAAAGATATTCCATGTTCATGGGTTAGAAGAATTAACATCATCAAAATGAATATACTACCCAGAGCCATATACAAATTGAATGCTATCCTCATCAAGATCCCAAACACATTTTTAGGAGAATAGAACAAATGCTACACATGTTTATCTGGAACCAGAAAAGACCTAGAATTGCCAAAACAATCTTGAGAAGAAAGAACAGAACTGGAGGCATCACACTCCCAGATCTCAAATTGTATTATAGGGCTGTTGTCATTAAAATTGCTTGGTACTGGAACATGAATAGACACACTGACCAGTGGAACAGAATTGAGAGCCCAGAAATAAGCCCCCACATTTATGGACATCTAATCTTTGACAAAGGTGCCCAGAATATTCAATGGAGAAAGCAAAGTCTCTTCAACAAATGGTGTTGGAAAAAATGGGTTGAAACATGCAGAAGAATGAAACTGACCACTATATTTCACCAGATACAAAAGTAAATTCCAAGTGGACCAAGGACTTGGATGTTAGACCACAAACTATCAGATACTTAGAGGAGAATATTGGCAGAACTCTTTTCCACATAAATTTTAAAGACATCTTCAATGAAACAAATCCAATTACAAAGAAGACTAAGGCAAGTATAAACCAATGGGGCTACATCAAATTAAAAAGCTTCTGCACAGCTAAAGAAACCACTACCCAACCAAAAGACCCCTCATAGAATGGGAGAAGATCTTTACATGCCATCCATCAGACAAGAGGCTAATAACCAGAATATATTGCCAAACTCAACAACAAGAAAACAAATAACCCCATCCAAAAATGGGGAGAGGACATAGACAGAGTATTTACCACAGAAGAGATCCAAAAAGCCCAGAAACACATGAGAAAATGCTCCAAGGCTTTGATTGTTGGAGAAATGCAAATAAAGACAACAATGAGATACCACTTCACTCCTGTGAGAATGTCATACATCAGAAAAGGTAATAGCAGCAAATGCTGGAGAGTTTGTGGGGTCAAAGGAACCCTCCTGTGGTCCGGGAGGTAGTGCAGTGGATAAAGCATCAGACTCTCAAGCATGAGGTCATGAGTTCAATCCTCGGCAGCACTTGTACCAGAGTGATGTCTGGCTCTTTCTCTTTCCTCCTATGTTTCTCATTAATTAATAAATAAAATATTTTAAAAAAGAAAGTTCAAAGGAACACTCCTGCACTGCTGGTGGGAATGTCAATTGGTCCAACCTCTGTGCAGAACAGTCTGGAGAACTCTCACAAGGCTAGAAATGGACCTACCCTATGATCCTGCAATTCCTCTCCTGGGGATATAGCCTAAGGAATCCAACAAACCCATCCAAAAAGATATGTGTACACATATGTTCTTAGCAGCAGCACAATTTGTAATAGCCAAAACCTAGAAGCAACCCAGGTGTCCAACAACAAATGAGTGGCTGAGCAAGTTGTGGTATATATACACAATGGAATACTACTCAGCTATAAAAAATGGTGACTTCACTATTTTCAGCCGATCTTGGATGGACCTTAAAAAATTCATGTTAGGTGAAATAAGTCAGAAACAGAAGGATGAATATGGGATGATCTCATTCTCAGGCAGAAGTTGAAAAACAAGATCAGAAGAGAAAACACAAGTAGAACCTGAACTGGAACTGGCATGTTGCACCGAAGTAAAAGACTCAGGGGTGGGTGGGGGTGGGGAGAATACAGGTCCAGAAAGGATGACAGAGGACCTAGTGGGGGTTGTATTGTTATATGGGAAACTGGGAAATGTTATGCATGTACAAACTATTGTATTTACAGTTGAATGTAAAACATTAATTCCCCAATAAAGAAGTTAAAAAGAAAAAGAAAAAGAAATAAAGTTTCCACCCAATTTTCCCAACAACAACAACAACAACAAAATCTCTTAGTGCAAATTTTAAATTGGTCCCTGGAAAAAAAGTGCTTCAGGTTCCCCTTGAAACAGAACTTATTTTCTTTCTTGATGGCCTACCTGGAGGGTACAGCTGTCTGTGCAGGCACAGGACCCAGGCCTGAGCCCCGTCTATTGTCACAGTACCGGGAGAAACTTTACTGATATGTTGTCTTTCCCTCTGTCTTGACTTAGCTATCTCTCCATCTGGGGAAAAAAGTGAAGCTCCAGTGATGATGGGGGGAGGGGGGGATGATGGGGGGGGAACTGATAGAACCATAAACACATTTTTATCCACTGAATATTTGTTCGGATTATATCAATAGATGCCCCCGTATTATATTACTGAATTCTTAGTAGAGTGTTGAATTTGATGTGCAGATGTTTCACTGAGTATTCCCGTGACACTGATTTTTCATTTTTGAGCTGATTTTAAAATCATAGTAGGTTACTGGAAAAATCATGATGTGTTTTTGGATAAAAAACAAAAACAGGGAGTCGGGCTGTAGCGCAGCGGGTTAAGCGCAGGTGGCGCAAAGCACAAGGACCGGCATAAGGATTCCGGTTCGAACCCCGGCTCCCCACCTGCAGGGGAGTTGCTTCACAGGCGGTGAAGCAGGTCTGCAGGTGTCTATCTTTCTCTCCTCCTCTCTGTCTTCCCCTCCTCTCTCCATTTCTCTCTGTCCTATCCAACAACGACAACAACAATAATAATAACTACAACAATAAAACAACAAGGGCAACAAAAGGGAATAAATAAATAAAATAAATATTTAAAAAAAAGATTAAAAAAAAAACATATGTCATGACTTTTCCAACAACCCGAAAGTTATGCCACCTTCATTTACAGGAAAAAAAAATTAAAGCTACCTTTAATGTTTTTTTTTGCCTCCACGGTTACTGCTGGGGCTCGGTTCCTGTACCACGAATCCACTGCTCCTGGAGGCTATTTTTTTCCCTTTTGTTGCCCTTATTGTGGTTATTATTATTGTTGTTACTGATGTCATTGTTGTTGGATAGGACAGAGAGAAATGGAGAGAGGAGGGGAAAACAGAGAGGGGGAGAGAAAGATAAACACCTGCAGACCTGCTTCACTGCTTGTGAAGCAACCTCCCCTGCAAGTGGGGAGCGGGGACTCGAACCGGGATCCTCATGCTGGTCCTTGCATTTCATGCTATGTGTGCTTAACCTGTGGCACTACTGTCTGACCCTCTACTTTTTAATGTTTTAAACTGATTTAAAAGCTGGAACGGCACCACTGCCATATGTATCCTGAAGACACAGAAGAGTTGCTCATAAGACTATAGGAGTTGTATCCCACCATGTCATTTGTGTTTTTCATCTTTTTTCTCCTAAAGTATAATGTCTTCATTTTAGTATATTTTATTTATTTATTTATTTATTTATTTATTTATTTATTTAATTTTTTTTTTTTCTTTTCCTCCTCCAGGGTTATTGCTGGGCTCAGTGCCTGCACCATGAATCCACCGCTCCTGGAGGCCATTTTTTTTCCCCCTTTTGTTGCCCTTGTTGTAGCTTCATTGTGGTTATTATTATTGCCCTTGTTGACGCAATTCGTTGTTGGATAAGACAGAGAGAAATGGAGAGAGGAGGGGAAGACAGAGAAGGGGAGAGAAAGATAGACACCTGCAGACCTGCTTCACCGCCTGTGAAGCGATTCCCCTGGAGGTGGGGAGCCGGGGGCTCGAACCAGGATCCTTAACGCCGGTCCCTGCGCTTTGCGCCACATGCGCTTAACCCACTGCGCCACCACCCGACCCCCATATTTTATTTATTTTAATGAGAGAGAAAGATATAGACAGAAAGATAGACAGACAGGCAGAAACCAGTGCACTGATCAGCTCTGGCTTATGGTGGTAGTAGGGACTGAACCTGGGACCTCAGAGCCTCAGGCATGAAAGTGTTCTGCATAACCACTATGCTGTCTCCCCAGCCCAGTTTTTCATCTTTTTATACTTTCCTGTTTGCTGTAATCCCCTCACTTGATTATGAGTGGCTGTGAGGTCATGCAGTTTCCTGGAAATAAGCCTTGAGTTTACCATTGCTGATATTTGTTTTACTACTGGGCCATTTATATATTTTTTAGTAATTTTTTCTGACTGTAAAATTTATTCGTGTTTTTTCTCTATATGACATGTATTACTAATATATTTCTTCACTGAAATTAGTTTTCTACTTATGAAGGGTTCTTTCAACTGAAAAGATGTACATTTTCATGTATGGTTTTTTGGTTTACTCCTTTAAGGTCTCTAGATATCTCACCCCCACCCTCCAAATAAAGAATAATAATAGTTTAAAAAAAAACCCTCGGTAAAGAGTAAAACAAAACCCTCGGTAAAGAGTAAAACAAAAATTATGTACATATTTTACCATAAAAAATGTGGTGGGGGGAGCCAGGTGCGCTTAACCAGTGGGTTAACCAGTGGGTTAACCAGTGGGTTAAGCGCACATGGCACAAAGCACAAGGGCCGGTGCCCAGCTCCCCACCTGCAGGGGGTTGTCTTCACAGGCAGTGAAGCAGGTCTGCAGGTGCCTATCTTTCTCTCCCTCTCTCTGTCTTTCCCTCCTCTCTCCATTTCTCTCTCTGATCTATCTAGCAACAACGACAGCAATAACAACAACAATAATAACTACAACAACAACGATAAACAACAAGGACAACAAAAGGTGAAAAAGAAAAAAATAAACAAAAATGTGGTGGGGACAGGGAGGTTACAGTAGTAATGCACAGGGCTTACATGCCAGAGGCCCCAGGTTCCAACAGCCAGAGCTGAACAGTGCTCTGAGTAAAGAACAAAACAAGAACTCAAGAGAAATGTATGTTGACGAAACAATTAAGACCGTGATCATTTTTTGAGCTCTGTATACTCATTATAGAGGAGTATTCACTTCCCATCATCCCTGAATTTATCTTCTCTTACTGTCATAGCAGACCATCCCAAATTCAACAGCTTCAAACAACACAATCCTATTTGCTCAGTTTTGCACATGTTTAGGTAGATCTGGCTCACCGGGCTGAAATCAAAGCATCAACCCAGGGGTCCCAGACAGAGTCAACAGGGAGTTAGTCCAGGACTCTGGGGGAGTGTCGGGTTCCTAATTCAGGCAGGTTGCTGGCAGAATTCAGTTCTTTTCGGCTATGGAGTAGAACTTCCCACTCTCTTGCTGCCTTTCAGCAAGAGTCAGGCCACCTACATCAATCCACTGTCCCTTCCATCTTCACACCAGCAAAGCTGTGCCAAGTTCCTTTCCTCTTTGTTTTTTTTTTTTGTTTGTTTATTTTTTCTAGGGCTAATTTTTTCTTTTTTTCTTTTTTTTTTTTTAATTTTTTATTTAAGAAAGGATTAGTGAACAAAAGCCTAACACTTCCTCTCCACTATTCCAAGCTTGGGATCCTTGATTGCTCAACAAATTGTTTGGTTCCTTTCCTCTTTGAACCTCTCTGACTCCCTCTTTAGGCATACCTCTTCTGTTCCAGGTGGAGAAAGTTTCAGCATTTAAGGAATGTTTTTTTAGAATAAAAAATTGATTCCCTTTTATATTTTAGTTATTTATTTTGACAGTGTAGAGAGCTATTAGGAGAGGGGGAGACAGTGAAGGGGAGAAAAACACCTGCAGCACTGTTTCACCACTTGTGAAGTTTCCCCACTTTAGGTAGGGAGTGGGGTCTTAAACCCTGGTAACTAAGTCTAGTAATGTGTGCACTCTGTCAGATGTGTCACCACCTGGCCCCAAGGGTTTGAGCTTTCACTGGGCCCACCTGCCTCTCCCTACCTGGAAGCTGAAAACCTTAGGTATACCTGTAAAGTTCCTCAGTTATATAGTTGTAAGGGCAGCTAGGAACCTCTCAGAACTGGGGGAACAAACAAGATAACATCAGATTAGCAGAAGAAAAGAACAAATTTCATTACCCACATATGAAGAATTTACATGGCTGCAGATTCCAGAGTCAGAGAAGCAAAATGAATAGGATATGGGCCTGGGGCTTCAGGCAGAAATGAGGAGGGGCTCCTATGATGAAGACCAGATGCTGTTAGTTGCATGCTTTTCATGCCATACAGAAAACATTTCTGCAGGAGAATTCTATTTCTGGTAAGACTCCAAATACCTAATTTTCATTCTTTTAGGTAGTTAAGGAAGTGGCAAATAAAAGTTCCTTGAGAATTTGTAGAACCTCTCTCACCTCCAGTGACCTTAGTTCAAAGATGTGTACATGCCAGAGTGACACATCATGGGAAAGTTTGCTCTAGATATCTTTGGTTTGTCCTAGATATATTCACAGGTCATGGGGAGTAGACACTTTTCAGGAATCATTACTCTACCATAACCCCAAATGTCCAGTGGTAGATAGATGATTGGTTATATTCATTAAAGTATATCTGGACAGCAAAATGCCAAGTTATTATTGTTAATGATGGGTATCAGAAAAGGTACCTTGAAATATAAAAATAACTAGAATGGCTCAATAGAAGAAGAGAGAGATGAATAGGTATCAATCATTGTAGAGTCTAGATGGCTGGCATGTGGGTAATCTGTTTTTTCCCCCTCCAATGCTTCTGAGTATCTAGAAACTCTTCATAATAAACTTGTCAGGAAAAATCAATTAGCATTCCAAGCTCTTTTACTGATTATGGTCAAACTGCATTAGGTAAAAGTCTATGGCTTTTGGGACTATTTCTAGCAAAGCACAAGGAAGTAATCTTTTCAAATAAAATTTATAAGGAGACTAAATCTGAAGTAGCAATAAATATCACTCCAAGCCATTTTTTAGATATTAACAAAAACAAACAGAAAAAGAGCAAAACAATAAACACCCACAAAAAGGCACTTAACACAGAATGCATTTTTGGAATTGTTAAGGTAAAACTGAAACAGCATCTTACTCTTGAGGCATTTTTATTCTCCCAAATTAAGTATCCCCTAGAGTAATTCACATACAAAATCAATGCTGTCTCTGCTTAATTTTGTCTAGATGTGAATAAACAAATTCAAACTCAACACTCAGTTTAACCAAACCAAACCAAAAAACAAAAAAAAACAAAAAAACAAAAACAGATTTTCAGTTGACTGGAGTAGAAAAATAGATAATCCTAACTAAAGAAAGCCCACTGCACTATAACTACACTCCCCATCATGATATGAATTTGAATTAATGGTTGCTGATGACTGGAGTCAGTGCCTACAATTGGTCTCAACAATTGCTAGTGCTCATGATTCAGTCAAGGTCAATAGCAATGAAAGTGACTCAAACTGTAGGTACAACAAGGGAAGGGAATCACCAAGGAAGTTGGCACAGAAACTACCTATCACACAGCAATTATCCTCCAAAAACTTTAGGTGATAAAACTGTATTAAAATTGCAATTTGGGAGTCGGGCTGTAGCACAGCGGGTTAAGCGCAGGTGGCGCAAAGCACAAAGACCGGCATAAGGATCCCGGTTCAAACCCCGGCTCCCCACCTGCAGGGGAGTCACTTCACAGGCGGTTGAAGCAGGTCTGCAGGTGTCTATCTTTCTCTCCTCCTCTCTGTCTTACCCTCCTCTCTCCATTTCTCTCTGTCCTATCCAACAACGACAACAACAATAATAACTACAACAATAAAACAACAAGGGCAACAAAAGGGAATAAATAAAATAAATATTAAAAAAAAATAAAATTGCAATTTATTTCTAGTAGCAGAAACGAATTTTAAGAGTAGTTTGAAATTCCTTAGAGTGATGAAGACTTCTCACTATAGGAAGAGTGACTAAGTCAAGATGTCTTTAGTCTAAATGTCACTAGACTTAGGTTTCCAAAAGCCTCAAAGGCATCCCAGAAATACAGATAATGCAATTTTTATCCTGCTACTACTTTTGATGTGCATTATAAAACACAAAGTCCATTCACTATAATGAATGTTTGTGTTTCTCTGATACGCAATTAAATTTGGGTAATAAAACAACATGAGGGGCTGGGCACACTTGGTTGAGGACATTTTACCATGCACAAGGACCTGGGTTCAGGCTGTCCGCACCTGTGGGGGGAAGCTTCACGGAGTGGCGAAGCAATGCTGCAGGCGTGTCTCTTTTGCCCTCTTTATCTCCCTCTTCTATTTCAGTTTCTTTTTGTCTCTAGTCAATACTTAACATGTGAAACAGTCACAAGGGTTCTACTTAAACTGACCCATCTTCAGGACCCCCTTTGAGCAATCAAGTGATGAGGTTACTTGGTCCCAATTTTCTGGGAGAGATGCTTGCTTATTCATTTATTCATTCATTCATTCATTCATTCATTCATTCATTCATTCCTGGAATAGAAGACCACGGAAACAATCATCGATGTGCAAAGATAAAATGGGGTGGAAATCCTAATGTCGTATCAAAGAAATTCTTTCAAAGGCAATAAGGTTCATTTTAATACAGAAATACAGAAAGGGGCTATTAAAAGAGAGTAGGCAGTCAAAATCTACTTGGAAAGAAGAAATGTGATTAACTACCCCCCCCCTGGAAGCAAAAGATGGAACACACTAATAAGAATACCTAGTCAGTGTTAGAATCATCACAACTATCAGTATCAAATGCAACAGATTAAAAAACTCACATTGGCCTTTCTCAGAAAAACACAGTGACCCTGTATAATAATGGAGATACAGCTTTTTCTGCTAGGTGCAGTTCATTAAGTGGCAATGCAGTGACCCTCTCTTAGGTCCATGTGTGCTTGTAGATAAAGGCAAGCAGTTTCAGTTTTTCTTCAGTTAAAGGGAAAGAATGCTTTCTGAGAGTAAGTGATGCTATGAGAAGAGCATCAGGGTTACTGGGTCAGACTGGATGGGCTACCCCAGTGTGCATCAGGCCCAGATAGGGAACATGAGTCTTTTGTAATGGTTAATCCTGGCTCAACTTTGGTCAGGTCCTATGTACGTGCTGGACAGCTACAGAAACATCGCTACCTCATTTCATCAATAAAGACAATGGCCAGCTACACTGCACTGGAAATCTGATTTTATCAAGAGATTACACTGAGAGGGAAGGGCAACTTGCAAATTTTCAGAGAAAAATGGTAGCATGAAGTCACTTTTGGTGTTTTTGCCTTCTTAATCCCAAAATGCCTATCCAACCACAGTTTTTAGGAGGCAGTTCCCCCCCATGTGTGTCTGATTTATATTTAAGAAACATGTTGTGACATTATTTGAACAAATTCACTAGGTATTATTCAACACTCACTGTTAATGAAAACTCTGGTGCGCCAACAAGTCAAATGAAAGAATGAGTGCAACCTTCTTAATGGTTTCAACTCTATGTCAATTAAAATTTGAGTAAGCTGGATGAAGAATCAGACTTGTTGAGCAAAAGAATACAGAAACGCAGAAGACAAAGGCACGGAGGGAGAAATTTTAAATGCATTAACCAGAATACAAAACCCAGTTACAAACTGCATTTTTTACAAAAGACCTCCAAATAGTTGCTCCCTGAATATTCCTTCCACCTCCTTGCTAAGAGCCTTGATAACAATGATAACTAAACACTTGCCCAGTGTTCTGTGCTCCCCTGTAATTTACTGGTTCAATGTACTCCCAGCAGCTGGGGAGGTTTTATTAACTCCTTCAGGTTACCAGGCTAATTGATGCAATTTAATCAACTCTCCTAATAGCCCCCAATTAGCTGACACAGTATTCCCTGATGAAATCTGTCATTCTCTGAACAAATACTCATGATTGGTGTGAACAGACGCTGGTCTAGGCACCCGATTAAGGTGCTGACCAAGGAATATTGCTAAGGTTAGTGTCCAACAGTGGAGCAATGTGTTGTAGAAAAGGCTGGAAATGCAAAGAAAAAGGGAGAAACACAGGATAAATAAATGCAATTTAAACTGAAGTCTAAAGAAAGAAGCACAGGAACTGTCCCAGTTAAGACTTCCTACTACAATGCTTTCAAGAGTTTCTGTCAGTGTCATTAGAGATTTCCAATTTAATAAGGAAGGATACCAGAAGCAAGAGAAAAACACCCAACTGTAGAATGCATAATTTATTAGAAGTTTGAGTCAGTCTCTCTTGAACTGCCCCAATCAGACTATGGTTATAGAGTGAGGGTACTTTACAGGAGAAAACTTTGAAAAGAATACAGTAATCTCAGTTTTAATAACAATGCCAAATATTTATTGTACGTGAAGGCTTGGTTTCCTGTTCTTATTATTCTTCTCCTCGGGCTTTTGTTTTACTTTTAATTGAAGTAACGAATGAGCATAGCTTAAAAGTCAAAACTATATACAACTAGATCTGAAACAAAGAAGTGGCAGTCCATGGCTCATTCACCCCCTCTTTCTAACCCCTACTAGCCAGAGGCAAATATTCTAAACCATTCTAGCTATTTCCTCTGACAGCAGTCTTCTCATTCTCAAATAATACTGTGATGGTATGTCTTAATTTTTAATTTTGTAATTTTTAATTATATTAACCTCTTACTCCTGAAAAATTAGACTTTCCCTCTTCCAAATTCATTTTACAATCACTCCGTTTTGTCTTCCTTCTTTTTTTTTTTTCCCTGAAGGAAAATGGGGCAGAGGGTTAAATTTTTTTTCTAATTTACCACAACTGTGAAAATGCTCATTTTTAAACCACTGCACGAAGAAGACAACTACAAAAAAACCTGTATTATTATATCTATTTACATTAAAATATGCTGAAAGAAATGAAACCAAGATTTAACTGGGCATCTCAGAACAAGATCATGCTTCAAAGTTTATCACAGTGCTTTGAGACAAAAGACAGTTAACCAAATCCTCTTGTATCTAAATATCTGACATGCAAAATGGGGGAGAGAGGGCAATAATTTATGTTTCACTTCTGAAGCAGAATGAGTCTGCGAGGTGGAGCCTTTTCCAGAACACCTTCTAAATTCAATTAGAACTCTCTTCGCTGTACCCCACTGCCACTCCCTTTTACAGACAAATTTATTTTCTAACGCCCAGAACATGACAAATCCTAGGTGGTTGTTTTATTTCCTTTCTTTCTCCCTTTTGTTTCCTTTTCTTTCTTTTACAAGAGCCTGGCATTCCCAACAGGCACAGCAGTGATCCTGCTGGCTTTCTCTCTTGCTGCTGTGCTATTACATTTAATTTGTGTGCTTTTATAACTTCGTACTTACGCCCACAGGCTTTTGAACAATGGGCATCCATTCAATAAATCCAAGAAATAAATGACTTGATGATTGTAAGTGCTTTGAACTCAATGGACAGAAGGCTCTACATAAGTAATATAATAGTAAGAGCACTGGGATGAAAGATTGAAAAGAAAAAAACAATTGAAAGCTTTTTTAAAATTATTATATATAAGTCACACACACACACACGCACACACACGCACACACGATTATCCTCCTTTGTTACATATTTCCCTCATTTATACTCAGTTCTTTAAATCCACTGCTCTACTCTAGAAGAAAATGACAAATATTTGGAAAGAAAAAATACATTTATACATGCTGCTCTCAGGAGGTTGTTCCTCAAAATGATGGCTAGGATAGAGACTATAAAGCTTGTTATATCATGTAAGAGATATTTAAGTAAATCTTGATATCACATGAAACTAATTCCAATGTTATGAAACCATTAGGAGCTTCCTATAACCTCAGCTGTAGGAATATAATTTGACTTCAGTACTTCTCACTTGGCTTATTAAGCGTAACTCAATATAAAATCTGATATGTAAGGAAATCAGGATATTTAGCTATGATAAAGTTTATTGGCCATGAACTATCAAATTACTGAAACAAAAGTTACTTTTGTGTGGGCCAGAAGAAATATAAGACCACTATGGACTAAAGAATGAGGCTGAGATGAGGGTTAAAATATACATCCCAGGAGTTTAGCAAAACAGGAATGGCATTTGGGCATATGAAAGGGGGGAATTATTTTGAATAGTATCTACCAGATTAATCATGAGAAGATTCTCCTAGGGCTGAATATTTGAATCAAAGTCTACAAGAGAAAGTAGAAAATTACTGTCGACTTAAAAAGTCTTTCTTACTTTACAGTAAATCTGCACCCTAGATCAAAGGTAATACCCTTGTTTGATTAAAATGCAAATGTGACTGATGACTTAGTTCAGTGATAGGGTGCACACCTGGCATCCGTGAGTCCGATGTTTGGGTTTCTGCAACACACACACATACGCACGTGCACGAGCGCGCGCGCACGCGCACACACACACACACACACACACACACACACACACACACACACACGAACGCATGCACACACAATTTTTTGTTTTTGCCATGAGGGCTGTCACTGGGGTTCTATGCCTGCATGATTCCACCACTACCAGCACACTCCTTTTTATAATTTTTACAGAGTGTGAGAGAAAGAAAGGGGAAGGGAGGTGGACCTAGATAGAAAGGTAGAGAGGAGAGACACAGGACTGCATCACTGTGTACAACACTCCCCCTTTGCATGGTGTTTTTGGGTCTTTGCACATAGCAAAGTGTGTGCTCTACCAGGTCTGGTTCTCTTTCCCTCTTTTTCTCTCATAGACGTGTGTGTGTGTGTGTGTGTGTGTGTGTGTGTGTGTGTGTGTGTGTGTCTGTGTGTGTGTCTGTGTGGCTACAGCACTGGACTTGCAAGCATGATGTCCTAAGTTTAATCTCTGAACTGCATGTGCTCTCTCTGTCCCTTCATGCTAATAAATACAGCTTAAAATTTTAAAAATAAAAATATAACCATAATTCTACCCTAACACATAAAAAGCCAACAACAATATGTGAAATTATCAAATACTCAATCTATGCTTACATATTTAAGTAAAGAGAAAAAACAGCCTTATTATTCTTTTTTTGCCACTATGGCTATTGCTGGGGCTTACCTGCAGGACTACTCCATTATTCCTTGTGCCCCCCCCCTTTCATCTTTCTGTTGATAAAGACAGAGAAGTAAAGAGAGGAAAAGATAGAGGAGACACCTGCAGCGCTGCTCCACTGCTCCTGGAGCTTCCCTGTTACAGGTGGGGGCTGAGACTTGAGCCCCAGCTGTACACATAGTAACATGTATGCTCTACTCTACCAGGTGTGCCAACACACAGCCTTTTTGTTCTTCTTTTAAAGCTGGTTTGTTACAATGAGGATCTAAATAAAAACAACACAGTGAAATTGGTACTTATTATATGCTTTCTTGCAATCTGGATTTTGGTGGTGCTGTTTAATGTTCTCTGTTCTGGATATTTCCAGTAAATTGGTAGCTCAATCTAGAGGCTTGATCAGATTAGGCCTGTTTTTTTTCCCCTTTAAAAGCTAAACTACTTCATAATGGTACTGTACTGTGCTGTAAAGCAGAAGGCATGTCATGTCTGGACATCTCTTTCTGTAAGTCAGCATCCACGCATTTGGTAAGGTTTGCAAATGCTGCTGTCCACTCATTTCTTTCCCAGCTATTAGCTATTAATATTTCCCTAAAGCATAACCTCCTTATCTACTATTTTGCTATGAGTGTTACCACTCTATGTGAAAAGTAGGATGCATTTCTTGTTCCTTTGGATGGAAATCTGGTTGCTAGGCATGTTCAGTGCTGTGACTGGGCTGGTCACTGTTTCCAAGAGTTCAAAGTACAGGAGCAGAATGGCTAGTCGTCACTATAGTTATTAAGTGAAAACAAAAACACAAGCCCATACAGATACTTCCTATTCAACCTCAAGATCAAAGGGATTTTACCTTCTTTTATTTTACAACTGCATATACTACTCCCATGCCATGAATCCAGACTCCCAAGGCAATGGAGGAAATTAAATGGAGAGATTTTTATAGGTACTTACTTGTCTTGGTTCACATCAGACAATTATGTGTACATACTCATACTTTAACTTGAAAACTACTGATGTAATTCTTTAAAAAAAATTTTTTTTTAAATCTACATGAGAAAAAGAGGATGAGGGAGAGACCAGAACTACTCTGCTTTGGCAAATGGTGGTGTTAGTGATTGAGTGTGAGCTACCCCCTTGATCTGATACAGTTCTCTCTACATGTTTTACACAACCATCCAAAAAGACCTCTGGATATCTATGTTCATAACAGCACAATTTGTAATAGCCAAAATCTGGAAGCAACCCAGGTGTCCAACAACAGATGAATGGCTGAGTAAGTTGTGGTCTATATACATAATGGAATACTACTCAGTTGTTTAAAATAATAAAATCACCTTCTTTACCTCATCTTGGATGGAGCTTGAAAGAATCACATTAAGTGAGATAAGTGGGATGCATTGGATCGACCTTCTCGTGGTGCATCCCGTGAGTACCCATTTATTGGGGAAACTGACGATCCTTCCTAGCCGACTGAATCCACATGGATCCCAGTCACTTTCAAAGCCAGCAACAAGCAGACATCAGGCTCAGCCTGACACTGTTGACTGGCTACGGAAGAAGGGCAAACGCTAGAAGAAGAAGAAGTGAGATAAGCCAGAAAGAGAAGGATGAATGAATAGAGGATGACCACACTCATGGACAGAAGTTGAGATAGAAGAACAGAAGGAAAAACACAAAATAGAACTTGGACTGGGTTTGTTGTACTGCACCAAAGTAAAGGACTCGGTGTGAGGATGGTGGGTTTCAGGTCCTGGTGTATAATGGTGGGGGAGGTCCTAGGCAGGGTTTGGGGGGAGCGTTTTGCAGAAAACTGAGAAATTTTACTTATGTACCAACAGCTGTATTTGCTGCTGACTGTAAACCATTAACCCTCCCAAATTATATAATATAATCCATATACATAAGAGAGAGTCTCCTAAGAAAGAGAGAGGTCAGAGCACCGCTGTGGTGCATGTGCACTAGTGCCTGAACCATGAGCACCAGGCGCACAGATCCCCACTCTACCAGCTCAGCTACTTCGTCAGCAGTCCAGTGCCGTTCTTAAGTTAATCAAAGGGCAAGATTTATTTAAAGTCTAATTCTAGCCCTCTCGGAGACATTTACTTTATTCCTTTACTTCCCTTAAAGGTAACTGTTACAAATGTTTGCCATAGTTTGTCCTACCTTCCCCCAAAGACAAATATAGATATAGTCATTATAATACTCTATTATGTGACTATATCAATATTTAGTTAATCAATCTTAATGGTGCCAATGTGCTCAGATAATCTGATGTCATGGCTATATTTAAGTTTTCAATATAAGTAAGTCTTTTAACATTTGGTCTATTTTCTTTTCTTTTTGTATTTCTGTATATTCATTTTGTCTTTTCTTTTTCTAATATCTATGTAGCATTATATGAATTACTATTATAATAATCTCTGTCCTTATTTTTTAGTACTATGGGTAATATTCAGATTAGTGAATTACCTATTCTCCTTTCTCCCATTCTTTTCCAGCATCTGCTCTGATAATAAATGTAATAAATGTCGTTTAACTCCCAGTTGACTAGGAGACCATCAGAAAGCTGATCTTTTCACATTCTCCACATCTCCTTCCTTGTGTATTTTAATCGTTGTGCTGTATCTGCATTGTTAGAGACATAATCTTCACATGCCATAGCACACCCCTGCTATCTTCTGAATAACAGTCAGGCTATGCAACTAAAATATAGATAATGCTCGTCACCAATTTTATGTTTATGTCTCTCAGTCATCAGGGTTGTCTAGTACAACCATGTGACTGTCTCTAGCACAGGGGCTGGCTACTTCACAACCAGGAACCAAACTAGGTGTGTGATCTGTTTTGACAAGTCATAATGGCTTTAAGAATGACTTTAAAAAAAAAACATTTTAAAAAGGTTTTTTAGACGCCAGATCTCATGGGCTATATTTTTATCTTTAAGTTCCTGTTTATTAAACAATTTGTTCTGCTTTATATCTTTTTAAAAAATATTTATTTATTTATTCCCTTTTTGTTATCCTTATTGTTTTATTGTTGTAGTTATTATTGTTGTCATTGTTGTTGGATAGGACAGAGAGAAATGTAAAGAGGAGGGGAAAACAAGGGGAGAGAGAAAGACAGACACCTGCAGACCTGCTTCACTGCTTGTGAAGTGACTACCCTGCAGGTGGGGAGCCAGGGCTCAAACTGAGATCCTTACGCCAGTCCTTGCACTTTGCGCCACCTGCGCTTAACCCGCTGTGCTACAGCCTGACTCCCTGCTTTATATCTTAATTTTAATCTTAATTTTAATCTTAATTTCAGCCACCAACTTGCAGATGTTACTAGGATGCCAGCTGACTTCTCTGGGCAGATGACCTCACCAATGTAACCTGGAACTTCACCTCCTCAGAGTCCTACCCCAGTAGGGAAAGACAGAAACAGGTTGGGGGTATGGACCGACCTGTGCCATACCCAATGCCCACGTCCAGCTGAGAAGCAATTACAGAAGCCAGACCGTCCACCTTCTGCACCCCATAAAGACTTTTGGTCCATACTCCCAGAGGGTTAGAGAATAGGAAAGCTTCCAATGGAGGGGTTGAGATATGAACTCTGGTGGTGGGAATTGTATGGAATTGCACCCCCCTTATACCACAATCTTGTCAATCTTTATTAAATCACTAATAAAAAATAAAAAAAAAGAAAAACCTAAAGAATTCAAAAAAGGTTGTTTAAAAATATGCAACAAAGATGATATGTAATCTATAAATTCTAAAATATCACTACTGTAATATCTCTATATACTCAAGTCCTTAGGAAGAGAACAGTGTTCTCTGACTTCCTAGATTTCATAAGGTTGCTTGTTATATTTGCTAGCAAGTTTGGCATGGCTTGGTTTACATTTGCTTTCCTTGAATAACTTCAATATGTTATTCTGTTGTATTCTGGTATAAAACTGCTGTCAAAAAAGTCTGTTGATAATTGTATTTTTCCCTTTAAAAGTAACTTGGTCTTTTTGCTGGATTACTTCTATTTTCTCTTTTTCTCTGTAGCTCTACTATTTTACTAGAATGTCTTTTATGGTATATACAGACTCCATCAGCCCTTGGTTGATTTTTCCACACATGCAACATAGTATGCCTTTAAATATGCAATATGATCCCAAGTCTCCTCTCGCACGCAATGCTCACTGAGGACACCATCTCAAGTTCTCTGCACGTCCTGTTCCATCCTACTAAAACACTTAACGTCTTTGCTCACCTTCCCAATGCCGCATAGACTCCATGAACCACACACTGACACTGCTACCTTCTAACACTACACTTCCAGTTCCTGTACCTTGTCTCATTTTCCCATGGAACTCCACTATCTTTGAACTTATCACTCTTGTTGTTCACTCACCCATTTGTTCATACATTCACTATACATCTCTACTAGAAAACAGGCTTCATGAGGATGTCAGAAAAAGCAGTTGTTCGCTCGACAAAAGAGAGAATAAAGGATTTCAAGTACTGTATGGCCTGTGTTTATGCACGCAACACTCGATTGTAACTGGTGTTACTATTAACTTAAAAGTGTTAGTAATTATATATGGAGCACATGGGTATGGAAAATTTAGGACCTGGAATTGGCTAATGAGTTACTTCATATGTAATGTAAAGCACTACTAGTAATGAAATAGAGTTACTGTTCTCTAATTTGAATTCACTGACCTGTAGGAAACAGCTTTTTGAGAGGGATGATATCAATTTATTATATAGGCTCAAGACTGAAAAAGCTATTAGCTCAGTTATTATATGAATCAGCTAGCCTTTTTACTTTAACGGGGAAAAAAATGGTTTCAGAGCAACATAATACTTTCTTTATGCTACAGTCAAAATAAAGATTTGAGATCAGGGAAGGTAGCAGATGAGATTGTAAGTGACTCAAAAGTGTGAAAACAATTAACCATGTCTGCTCTGATTATTAAACAAACAAACTAAGTAATCTCAGTCTTGTAGTACTAAGTACATTTGAAGACTGAACACCTACCAAACTACCAAAGTAGTTGATTTCTTATACATTTTGAAAAATATTTATTTTATTATGAGAGAAAGAATGAGATAGGAGCGGGGGGAGGAAAGATACATGAGGTAGAGCCAGGGATTGAAACTGCTGGACCTCAGGCAAGCGAGCCAGTGCTCTAGCAGGCTGAGCTCTCTCTCTCTCTCTCTCTCTTTCCAGTCTTCTCATGTTAACAAATCAAGAAAGCCCACACATGGAATAGCTAACTACTGTCAGAGCACAAACTAGCTGTGTTCTATTTCCCAGACTGTGCCACTCCTCATAACTGAGAGCTCCAAATGCACATCTCAAAAACTCAGTTTATGAGTAAATGGAGGAGTAATTTAGGCTCCATTTTAACCTGGTGTTAAATGAGTCTCCTAATAATACCTGAAAACAAAATAAATTCTTGATGTTTTCATGTTTGCTTTCTGCATTAGTATATATATAATCTTGTAAAAGAATCTCAAGAATTTTTCAGAAATCTGTAACAATTCCATGAAAACAGGAAGAGTAGAACTCTCAAATGCAATTTGTTTTCAGAAATCAAATCAAGTAAGAGTTGGATTTACACTCAGACAAGGAGTATGATTACTGGTTTGTCTGGGAGTCAGACTTGGAGAAACTAAAAAAAAGTGCCATTTATAAAATATTTGTAGCTTTGGCTATAATCATCTGTAATAAGAAGATACCAACTCAAAAAATTCTTTTCATTTAAACCTCTTTTGTAATACTGCTTTTTAATAACCCTCATAATAGCCGAATTAAAGGACCCCAACAGAAATCATTCATCCCACATAAAACAAACATTGCCTTTTCTTCTTAGCTTTGTTTTACAAGCTACATTATTTCCAGATGACGCTTGAGGGGACTATGGTTTCAAGAATTAGATGCTTAAATAGACAGCTGCTTTCTATTTGCCATGTAAATCAAGGATATATCAAAGAAAATTCCAATAGTAGACTTCTTTGGTTCCTAATAGGAAATACAAACTAAGGCAGAAAAGGAGAAAGAAAGGGAGGAAAACAACAACAACAACAATAACAAATTAACATACAAAATTAAAATGAGGATTTCTTAAGCAGGGAAAAATTCAGAGGCTCTCAGGAAAAGATGCTTGCAATATTAGCTCTGCGCAGCAGCAGGTAAGAATGTTTTCACCATGTTAAGGAAGGGAAAGAAGGAAACCTTGATCACTGGCTTTTACAAATCTATCACATGCTGCTACTGAATTTAATAAGTGTGGTTATTTTTCTGTATTCTTTAAAGTTCACTTGGAAAGTTAATTAATCATTACCAGATTTCAATGCAAATACATCCTACTTACTTTTACAAGCCAGAGGAAGAAACATACAAGTTAAGTATTTTAATTATAAATTTTTAATCCTTAAAAAGAATATTATCCTATACCTTGTAAGAGACAGAACAAACCTGCTCTTCAGGAATAACAAGAACACAATATTCTTTTGCTCAAGTGAGGTGTGCTTTTAGGGAGTCACATGTCCCACCCACCCCCCTTTTTTTAAACAAGAGGGAAGCCCTTCCAACTAAATATTATCCTCAGAAGAATTCTCAGGTCATTTTTGGAACTCTATGAGTTCAGAGGCACATCCAAAATCAAGTTATAATACAACCAAGAAAAGTGGTCTGATCATGTCAAAGTCAGGCCTGGTTTTTAATGAGAACAATATAAAGTGCTGGGCTGGGGAGACTGCTCACTTGCTGCAGGCCTGGTTTATCTGAATGTGAAAATCAAAAAACTTCTGGGACCTAGTCAAAGTGAGACTTCAAATCTAGTTGACAGCCACTGTTTTCTAGGGCAGTGTGCAATCTTCAGTCAATATTTGACGGCAGAACTGGAGTAGATAAGATGGAGCTTCTGGAGGTTCTAAAAAAAATAATTAAGTAAAAGCAAGTGAGACAGCTCACTGGGGAGGGCACCTGCCTTGCCATGCACACAATGCAGGTTTGAGACCCCTGGGATACTGTGTGGGAGGCACCATGACACTGGGGGAAGCCTTGATGGTATGGTGTCTTTCCTTTGGTCTCTGTCTCTTCACTTGTTTGTCTCCCTAAAAAAGTTCACCTGGAGTAGTGAAATCATGTAGATGCCAGGCCCTGGAGATGCATAAATAAATATAAATATGAATTCCAAGTATAAATATAAATCAGTCAATGAATCAAGACAGGATGCAACTTGCAAGGGCACCTGATGGTGAAATAACTGGAGCCAACAACATGATGACAACAATGGATTTTAAAACAAAGACTAAAATTAGCATCCAGTGAATAGTGACATAATAATTCAGCCCAGGGAAGAGATGGCAACTCTTGAGCTCTGTTGTGCAGAGTAACTCTACTCATAAATGTAGAAGGAGTGAAGCAAAGAGAAATCACCAAGAAGCAGTAATGTGGGCTGCAGGCAGGACTGATGGCTGGATGCGAACATTTGTGTGGAAATGTTTAAACAGAAACAGGATACTGGCATTGTCTCAAAGTATGTCCCCCAGATGTATGCTAAAGGGAGAATTAGCAAGTTCACGGTGAAGAATCTTGGCAGATGTCACCCCAGTGATGTGATCAAGGCAAACACAGGTAAACAACCTGCTAATACATACCAACATCATGTACTTCTGCCATGGGGCACCGAGGAAGGAGCCTCCCCTTTCTGATAGCTTTCCAGCCCATGTAGAATTGATCTCAACACGAGGAAATGCTAGATCTTCACCTCACCTGTTAAAGAGACTACCCCGCTTGCTTCGGATTTCACTTCTAGTCAATGCAAACTGCCACAGTTCTACTTCACAGAGGCTGTTCACTCTCTCTTCTGGGATCTCACAAGTATGCATTAGTTCTCATAAAATCTGTCATGTTGGGAGTGGGTTGGATGCAGACATCACCATGCACAAGAATCTGGAAGCAAGCCCCTGGCACCACCTAGGAGCACCTTGTGCAGCACCAAGGGGAAGCACTGTGAAGACTGCAGTGGTGCTGTGGTGTCTCCATCTCTCTCCCCTTCTCTATTTCTATCTAAAGTCAAAAGAAAATATCAAATAAAAAAGGTCACCAGGAGCAGTAGGCCCTTACATACACAAGGCCCCAGCACCAAAAAAATTTTTTATATGGAACCAGAATACCCCACAGGATGCTTATGAAAAAACAAAATGCCTTTAGGATATAAAACTGCCTCTAGCAGATATAAAACTTACAAGCAAGAGAGCTAAATGATTGTTGACACAAGTTATTGGTTCTAGGGGTGAGGTAAGTGTCATACTCGAAGACTGGTAATACCTTAAGTTCCATATAGAAAAGCAGTGGTGAACAAGTAAGACACTATCAAAACAAACTTTCAAATGCATGGCTTTCGCTCCTTAGAAATTTTCAAGTTAGGATGGCAAACTATCAGATCACAACAGAGGTTAAAAAACCCACTGCATGTGTATGCAACTAGAAGCTATAAGAAAAAAAAAAAGCTACAAGTCTCTCTTGAGTAAGAGAATCAATTCTGAAAGACTGTACAAACATTAATGTAAAATTTATGGTTTAACTTAAAAATTGCTCATCTCCATCCACTTTTTTTTTTATTGTGGAAAGGGTAAAAAATTCAAATTATAATTCACACAGATGTTTTAGATCCAAGACTCCTTTTTCAGTCCAGGACACCTGCCAGTGTATGAAGATGTGCTCAGCTGACAGTTGACTTCATTCTTTTTCCTTTTTTTGACTCTTCACTCATATTAACTGATAAATACGGAGCCCAATCTCTCTAGTCTAGTATGTAAGAAACTCACGTTCAAAGTACATTCCATTTTACTAACAGAAGATAATTACACAAATGAAATAATTAAAAAATATGAGAGCATACGATAGTCTTCAGTATGTGCATATAACTGTACACACAGATTCTTAGTTTTTTTTTTAACCTATTTTTCTTTCTTTTTTGCCTCCAGGGTTATCACTGGGGTTTGGTGCCAGAACTACAGATCTACTATTCCTGGTGGCCATTTATTCCATTTTATTGGACAGAGAAGAGAGAAATTGTGAGAGGAGGGGAAATAGAGAGGCAGAGAGAAAAACAGACACCTGCAGACCTACTTCACCGCTCGTGAAGGTCCCTGCTGCAGATGGGGATCCAGGGGCTCGAACCCAGATTCTTTCACGGGTCCTTACACTTCATACTGTGTGCTTAACTGGGTGCATCACTGCCAGCCCCCCCCCCCCTTAATCTCAAGACCTCTCCTAATATTCTTGAAAACCACTGGTGCTCTCAAAAAGCTATTTTATATAGGTAGTCTGTATTGGTATCTCCTATACGAGAAATTAAGGGTAAGATTCTATAAGAAACAAGATACACAAATAGATATTCAGTAAGCTGTCAGAGCAATGATGTTATAACCCCATCTCCCCAGAGCCCTGTCCCACTAGGGAAAGAGAGAGACAGACAGGTTGGGAGTATGGATCGACCTGCCAACGCCCATGTTAAGTGGGGAAGCAATTACAGAAGCCAGACCTTCCACCTTTTGCACCCCACCAATCATATAGCCTTTTGAAAACTCCACTGGGCAGTCATCGAGAGGGTGAGAATGAGAGTGAGAATGAGGCTGTAGGGTGGGAGGAGACAGCATAATAATTATGCAAAAAGACTTCCATGGCCAGAGGCTCCAAGGTCCCAAGTTCAATCCCCCATACCACTACAAGCCAGAGTTCAGCAGCCCTCTGGTAAGAGGGGGAGGAAAAAAAAAAAAAAAAGAGAGAGGCTGGAGGCTGGGGAAATAGCACAATGGTTATGCAAAATACTTTGTTGTTGTTGTTTATCGATAGAGAAATCAGAAAGAGAAAAAGAGAGACACCGGCACCACTGCTCCACCACTCATGAAGCTTCCCTCTTGTAGACTGGAGGATTTGAACCCAGGTCCTTGCGCACAGAAAGGCATGAGCTCTACTGGGTGTGCTACCATCTGGCCCCATTCTTTGTAGCACTATACTTGCTTACCAGGTCAGTGGCACTCAATTACTATTCTACTGCTTTTTCTCATTATGACTCCTTGTGTCTAGGGTCTTTCTGACTTGTGTGTTTGCATGTATTATTTGGTGTTAGTAAGTCCTTTGGAAAGGTTCAAAAACTCTTTGATGATCAAAGTGCAATATAACTGGCTTCCAATATTCCACCTAGACTAATGGAATAACAGATTCTTCTTAAAGACTTGCAAAAATAGATGATCAAAAATTAGAGAAACAAAATTGATATGAGATCGTTACAATTTTAAAACTCAGATGCTAGTTTAAAAAGCAATTATAACTGACTTATGAGCTCAGCTTCATTTTCTGTACCCAAGGGTCCATTGTACATCCTCAGGTTGTTGAGGGGCTTATTGTTATTTATTTCATTTTGGAAAGAGACAGAGAGGGAGAGACACTACAGCTCTAGGATTTTTCTTGGTTCTGGGATTGAACCTGGGCCCCAATTTCTTACCTTTGAAATGTGTAGAGCTATTATCCTCTAGTAAGTCTTTCCTGTCCCTTTAGTCATTTAAACTAGATGAAAACCTGGTACAGAGGCATCAGGGCACAGCCAAATATACTGACCTTCATTTGCCCTTCCCTAAACACTCTGGACAGCTGCAGAGCCCGTAACTGCTCTCTGGAGTGGACACTCTCTCTCCTCACACAGGATCTGAGTGCAATTTCTTTTTTATTTAGCATCCAGGGCATTTCCTCCTTAATTTAAATGTGACTGAGGCTCAGATTTCTTTCCCCTAAGATATTCAGACAAACATGGTTATACTACTTATGTTGTCCTAATACTAATGTTTGTTTTTTTTAACTTGTTGCTTTCTTTCTGTGTTGTTAGTGATTGATTCAGGAATTTTACAGCATAATGAGAACAAACATTTTCTTAATAAACTGAGAAACCTCGAAGCAGACTGAAAGTACTTGCTGTACTACAGTGAGTAGAAAAACACAATCTTATTTTTAAGCACTTATTCAAATTCTTGGTAAGAAGTATACTTTGGGGAGTCTACCACTACATTAACACCCTCCGGGTTCCCTTTGCCATCTTTCACAAACAAATGCTCTAAAGCATAAGTCTAAGACACAGAATTTAATGTGGTTGTGGGTAAAAAAAAAAAATACTAAGTGGAATTTCTCAGGGAGAAAAAGGGAGGCTTTTTTTCCCTTTTTCTTTCTTTTTAGTGTTTCAGCTAATGACCAACTGAAGAGAGAATAAATATGAAGAGCATGGGTTCAAACTGCAAAATTGTTCACAAAAACGCTATATTTCTGGTTATCATGAAAGAACCAACTATTGCACTTGTGGGATCGCCACCATGTCTGTTAATCGCCTTCAGGTGGGTGACAGAAAGAGGGACTCTCAGTGAGCATCCCTACCACTAGTCAGGGTAGCCGTCTCTCCAGTTAACCCAGGAAAGACAGCAACATTCACGTCCGTGAACCCTTTGGAAAAGGTTGTGGTTTTCAAAGCCTCATATACAGAACTGTTAAAGGCAGAACTGCTAATGAGAGATTCCCAGTGGAATTTTCCCAGTAATTCTAGAAAGCAGATACTCTGAGAAATTCAAGGGGGGGTTGGGGGGTAGGTGGTGGTACACCCAGAGGAGCACGCACACTTACCCCCAAACAGACAGGTACCATACTTTCCACAAAGTCTTAGAGACCATTTGGTTAATTTTGGAGGTGGTGGTGTGGGGGTGGGGGCAAGTTCATGTGTTTCATTTCTCTGTATTTTGCTTGAGTGAGACCATTTAGTAGTGGTTTTTCACCTACTTGCTTACTTCACTAAGCATAATCATCTCCAGTTTTATCCCTTTTGTCCTGAAGGAAATCTTTTTTAATTGCAGAGTAGTATTCTATAACTACTACTACTACTTCTCCTTCTCCCCCTTTCTCCTCTTCTCCTTCTTCCCCTTCCCCCTCCCCTTCCTCCTCCCCCTCTCCCTCTCCTTCTCCTTCTCCTTTTTTTAACACACGGAGAGGAGAGAGTGAAATAGATCACAACATCACAGCTTCCTTCATTGCAATGGGGGCCTGGGCTTGAACCTGAGTCAGCACACTGCAAAGCAGGACAGTATCCTAGTAAGGTATCTGCCAGCCCTCTCCCATTAATTTCTTTTTTTAGGCTGCTCCCACTCTTGGATACTGAGAATAACACAGCTATGGACACATGTTCCTTTGAACTAGTGGTTTCATATCCTTTGGATATATGGCTAGGACTGGTCTTGCTGGATCATAGGTACTCCTGCTGCTGTCTGAGGACTCTCCATACTACTTTCCTTTGTGGCTACACCAGTTTGCACTCCCCCAACAGTGTAGCAAAGTTCCTTTTTCTCCACAACCTCACCAATACTCATCTTCATCTGATTAGTTGATGTGGGTCATTCTCACAGGTATGAGGTGGTATCTCACTATGGTTTTAATTTGCATTTCTTTTTTTTTTTTTTTTCTTCCTCCAGGGTTATTGCTGGGCTCGGTGCCTGCACCATGAATCCACCGCTCCTAGAGTCCATTTTTTTCCACCCTTTTTGTTGCCCTAGTTGTTGCAGCCTTGTTGCGGTTATTATTGCCATTGTTGATGTTGCTTTGTTGTTGGATAGGACAGAGAGAAATGGAGAGAGGAGGGGAAGACAGAGAGAGGGGAGAGAAAGATAGACACCTGCAGACCTGCTTCACCGCCCGTGAAGCAACTCCCCTGCAGGTGGGGGACCGGGGCTTGAACCGGGATCCTTACGCCGGTCCCTGCGCTTTGTGCCACGTGCGCTTAACCCACTGTGCCACCGCCCAACCCCCTTAATTTGCATTTCTCTAATGATAAGTGAAGGTTATTTTTTATGTCTGTGGGTCATATGCATCTATTCTTTAGAAAACTGTCTATTCAGATCTTTTGTGCAGCTTTTGCTTACCTTGTTGTTGAGCCATGAATTCTGTTTTCTTTCCTTCCTTTCCTTTTCTTACTGTGTTTTATTTTATTTTAATACAGCACTGCTCAGCTCTGGCTTATGGTGGTGTGGGGGATTGAACCTGGAACTTTGGAACCTCGGGCATCAGTTTCATTGCGTAACATTCATGATAGCTAATCTGGACTATATGAGTTCTTTAAGGATGTTTGATATTGATCCATCAGATGAGTGTTATGCAAAACTTGACTCTTAGTAGCTGGCTGCCTGTTTATCCCTGTCAAATTTTCTTTCAATGTGTAAAAGCATTGTTATTTGATGCAGTCCCATTTATTTTAGTTTCACTGCCTATGGGTTGAGTATTTAAATACAACTTTGATGTACATGTCTTACTGTGTTTCACCAATGCTTTTGTCTACGTATTTTATAGCGTCAGGTCTAACACTCAGATCTTTAACTTATTTTGAGTTAGTTAATTTTGGTGCATAGTGTTACGTGGTGGTGTAGCTCCTCTTCCTCCTCTTCCCTGTCCCTCATATCCTCCCACCCCCCTGCTCCTCCTCCTCCTTTTTAAATATTTGACTGTCTAGTTTTCCCCCAAACCATTAAAGAGGCCTAAAAGTCATTTCCTCATTGAATAGGTTTGGACCTACCATTTGTCATATAAAAGATATCCATATGGACCAAATACAAGCTCTTAATAAACATAAGGCCATAACTTAGTGTTCCAAAAAGCAGCTAGAAATAAATATTTTCTCTTAACAAGTCATAGCAAGCATAGAAGTGGGCTATTATGCTAATTTTGCTGCATAGAAGTGGGCTATTATGCTAATTTTGCTTAAAGTTGTGAATATCCAATTCGCAAGGAAATCTTAAAAGTTACTCTTTTTTTTTTTTTTGTAGAAGAGGAATACTTTGGAATTATACTTAATACTTTAATGGGATAAAAAGTTCTAACTTCACAGATAACAAACACAGATATCTAAAAAGTAAGTATGGGGGAAGATAATAGTGCTAACTAAACCGTAGTTGCACACAGCTATCTGTGCTGACTAGTGACTGGTATCTGGCAGGCCACTACTCCCACAATCTCATATCTGCATAATTGTTTAGGAAAAAAAAAACACACAGGAAATAAGCCAAATAACTCTCTCTGGCTGTCTGGTATACATAGCCACTGCAGATTCAGAATCTTAAACTTTCTCATAAAATCTCTAAATATCAACCCACAGTTATTGTATGGGGGTTCAGAGTGGTCTCTATGAGAACTGGATGAACTACTTGTGTGGCCTCTGACAATAAAATATTTAGCAGCAGCATCTAAGCCATGTCTAAAATCTAAGAAGTGGCACTGTCCTAAAGGATTCATAATATATTCTCCTTCTTATTTTATTATGACATCAAGATCCTAGATTTGCTTCTATTTGATGCTAACCATCTTCTTATTTCAATTGTTCAACAGGTCCCTCATCTTTAAAGTGGAAGCAACCAAGGTAAGAGGCTAGTGCTAGTCCTGGTTGACCACAGTTGCTAGCGAGACTAGCACTCTGACTTGAGCAGAGCTGACCAGATTCTCCCTTCCAGGAACTGAGAACTAGGACTTCAAGACACGGCATAAGCAATGACCCATATTATGGCTTGGGAGGGAGGAAAGGAAAGAGCTGGGGTGGCCGTATTAGTAAGCAACTGAGAGATCTGGGTGAGAGAAAACAGCACAGGAGTAAAAGGCAAGAAGAAGCAAAGACTGGAAACAAAATGCCTCCAGAAAGACAGAATATTCTTAAATTTAATGACTTTAACATTCCAGGGTTTTTTTTGGTTTTTGTTTTGTTTTTGGTTTTTGTCTTTCCTTTTTTTTTTTTTTTTTTTTTTTTGCCACACTGGGATCTCGTTCTCTAGAACCTCTAAGTATATTTCCTCCTACTGAGTTCAGTGAGAAACTTTTCCATGGCTCCTATAAAAATCCTCCATTTTGGAGATGGGACATTGAGTTCTGGTGGTAGGAACTGTGTGGAATTATACCCCTCTTATGGTCTTGTCAATATTTTCATTTTATAAATGAAAAACAATCCTCCATTTTTTTGCCACCATTCAGTACCTGCATGACTCCACCATTTGGGATTGGGGGTAGATAGGGCATTTCTTTTTTCATTTTAGATAGAGGGTGACAGAGAGGGACATAAAGAGAAAGGGAGATATCACAACAGTTCTCTGCCCACAGGAAGCTTTTCCCCTGAGCTTCCCATGTGGTGGCCCGGGGCTCAAAGCTGTGTCCTTGCACATGGCAACCTGTGTGCTCTGTCGGGCAACCCTTAAAAAACAAAATCCTCCCTTTTTCATATGCAGTTTGAGTGGGCTTCTTTACTAAGGTAATGGCATTCCTAATTACTAATAATCATTGTTTTAGGGTTGACTTCCTTCAACCATTTCATAATAATTATTTTCAAATGTCTTTCTTGGTTTTAAAATCTTGCTCCTTTATTTGCGTAGCAGAGGTTTCTCAGGCAGTGAGATCATAATCAGATCTTGAGGAGAGAGGTATTTATAAATTTAGCAAGGAAAAGCGAAAGCATTCTTACTGACAAAGGAAGATAACTACTTACATAATCTGGTAGAGGAACATCACTGGAACTCAGCGAAACTCTCAAGGACTGTGTAGCTTGTTCCAAAACTTTGTTGTGTTTTTTAGACAGCAAGGAAAACAAACTGAAAAAAGAAAATTATATTATACTACCAAAAAAAAAAAAAAAAACCTTCTCCTTTTTCTAAATATTACCACACTGAAATTAAAAATTCCAATTATTTCAAAATATACTTTTAAATTATTGTTCATACTCATGTTATCAGCAAATTTATTTATATTAATGATATAACAAAAATAGAGTAGAACATTATCAGGACTCTAATTTTTTTTAATTTAAAGTTTGAAATGCTAGGGCAACAAAAGGGAATAAATAAATAAATATTTTTTAAAAAGGTTTTAAATGTTATCTCAAACACAGGAGAAATTCTCAGCAGGTTACTACTATGGAAACAACAGTGGACAGAGATTTAGAAAACCTGGGGTCTGGTTTTACTAGTCACTCATGGTACAATATATTGCAAACTCCTTGGACTAATATTACAGTTGTCTAATCTTTCAAGTGAGTTAAAATAGTTGACTTGTCTAAGACAATACAAAGCCTGTAAATTATAGCACTGGATTATTGCTTCTCAAAAAGAGAGTGCAAATATAAGATTTCTATTTTTGGTTGTGACAACTGATACTGAGTAATTGCTGTTGTGCTCACATACACAACTAACAACTGAACAGAATAGGTAAAAAATTATGTTCAGGTTTACAACAGCTGAAGTGCTAAACTAAGAGAGATACACCTGATACTCCCATGATGGTGAGTTTCTGCCTGGAGGAATAATCAAGAATGATTTTTCAAAAGGTGAGACCCAAACTATACATAGCAATGCTGTCCTGAGCTGCTATGGCAGAGATATGAACTGAGGCTGCTGTGGCAGCTGGGTTTGCAGGGCTCATCAAGAAACTATAAAGAAATGCAAGAGGGTATTGCTCCAGAAGTCTACCCAATGATCATCAGCTTCTTTTTTATTTGTTTATTTTGCAAAGGTTGGGCCTCATGTATGCACAATTCTATCACTCTGGGCCATCTTTTCATTCAGAGAGAGGGAAAGAGAGCAGTGCCACAGGAAGTTCCCATGTGGTGGTTGGCTTTGAACCTGGGCCACACCCATCCAGGGCACATGCCAGACATGGTGAACTCTCTTTCTGACCCTTAAGGATCTTCTCAGCTAAATACTATGCTGTACTGAACAGGCAGAAACCCCAAGATGTATGGCAGTGGCTGAAAAGTGAACTGAGATTCTGGAATTCACAAAGGGCTGAAGGATGTAGGAGTTCCAGCAAGTTGGAGTGGATCTTAATCAATGAGCATGAGCTTTCAACTGAGTCCTCAGAATGGCCATGACTTAGGAGCAGGGTTACTCTAAATCACAGTAAAGATCAGTCTGGGGGTGGAGTAGCAGCACACCAGCCAGCTGAGCACAGACAAGGACCTGGGTTCAAGCTCCTAGTCCCCACCTGCAGGGGAGAAGCTTTATGAGCAGTGGAACAATGCTGAAGGTGTCTCTCTCCCTCACTATCTTCTCCTTCCCTCTTGATTTCTATCTCTGTCCAATAGTACATAAATAAACTAATTAATTAATAAATATCAGTGTAAGGCACACCCTAACAAATCTATACAGGCAATTTTTAAAGAACAAATCAATTTGCATTAAATGTAAATTAACTAAACACTCCAATTAAGTGACACAGAAAAGCAAGGTTACAGTAAACTATTAATACCCTCCCAATAAAGCATATTAAGAAAGAAATTAAGCATATTAAGAAAAAAAATTAAGCATATTAAGAAAAAAAATCTTGAGAAAGAAGAACAGAAAGGGAAATTCAAAGCAGGAGTTGACTGAATTTGGAGTAGGGCACCAAAGAAAAAACCCTGGGTGAGGGTGAGGGTGAATGTTCAGCTTCATGGGGGGGGGGGGGGTGGGAGGGAGAGGATGGGGCACAGTCTTTTGGTGGTGGTAATGCTGTTTATGTACATTCCTATCAATTTTCAGTCATATAAATCACTATTTAATTAATATGAGAGAGGAAAAATTGATTGAATATTTCAAAAAAAAAAGAAATAAAAAAAATCAAAGTCCATGCTTATAAGTTTTAAACTTATACGTTTAAAACAACAATAAAACAACATGGAGGTAACATATAAACAAACAAAAAAATAAACATGAGTGGCTATATTAGCACTGAAGTAGACTTAAGAACAAAAATATTGTTAGAGAAAAAATTTGTAATGATGAAATCAGGAACAATCCAAGGAAAATAGACTAGGACACCCCCACACACACACACATACCCCTCCAATTTTAAGCTTAAAAGTTTGAGAACAGACCTTCAAATATACATAATTATATGATCCTAATATTAAATCAAATACAACTACTAAAGAATCCCTTTTTGGGTTAGTTACAATGTTAAAATTAAAGACAATTTTGACTTCATGTATTTTTCCATGTATTGTTTAAAGATTTATTAATTTAATGGTATGGTGTAAATTAGAGAACTGCTCTGGTAATGTGCAATGCTGGGGACTGAACCTGGGGCTTCGTGTAAGTAAAGTGTGGTCTCTACCACCTCTCCAGCCGTCCTGTAGTATTTCTCCTCCTCCTCCCCTCTCCAATCCACCCTTTCTTATTTGGTGGAGCCCTGGTCTCACACATGTGCAATTTCACTAAATTAAGCCACTTTTTCATTGTGAGGGAGACTGAGAAAGTGCCGTAACATCTCCCATATGGTGACAGGGCTTAACCTGGGTTGTACAAAACAAGGCATGAGGCCTATCTGGTGAGCTCTATAGTTCCCTGTGACATCAGTTAAAATGGCCATAATAGTATGTATTTCTTAGGGCTACCCTTCAGTCTTTTTTGTTTTTGCCTCTAGGATTATTGCTGGGGTTCAATGCTGGCATTACCAATCTGCTGCCCCTGGTAGCCTCTTTGTTTTTTTCCATTTTATTAGATAGGACAGAGAGAAATTCAGAGAGATGGGGAAATAGAGAGGGAGAGAGAAAGGCAAGACACTTGCATACATGCTTCACTGCTTGTGAAGCAGCCTCCCTGCAGGTGGGGAGCCAGGGCCTCAAACCTGGATCCTTGTGCTTTGTACTATGTAAGCTTAACCTAGTGTGTCACCACCCAGCCCCCACTCTGTCTTTTAAAAATATTTATTTATTGGGGCAGGGTGGTAGCACAGTGGGTTAAACGCACATGACACAAAGTGCAAGGACTGGGATAAAGATCCCAGTTCGAGACTCTGGCTCCCCACCTGCAGGGGGGGAGGGGGTTGTCACTTCACAAGCAGTGAAGCAGGTCTGCAGGTGTCTATCTTTCTCTCCCCCTCTGTCTTCCCCTCCCCTCTCCATTTCTCTCTGTCCCATCCAACAGCAATAACAACAAAATAATAATAACAACAATGATAAAACAAAAAAAGGGAAAAATAGCTTCCAGGAGCAGTGGCTTTATACTGCAGGCACCAAGTCCCAGTGATAACCCTGGAGGCAAAAAAAAATTATTTACTGGATAGCAACAGAGAGAACTTGAGAAAGAAGGGGGAGACAGAGAAGGAGAGGGAGAGACAGACACCTACAGCACTGCTTTGCTGTTTGTAAGCTTTCACCCTGCTGGTGGGCCTAGGAGCTTGAACCTCTGTACTTTTGCTTTGTAACACGTGCACTCTCAAGCGAGTGCTCCACCACTCAGCCTCTAGGACCAGCCTTCTACACAGAATATTGAATAGGACAGAACAGTCATTTTAGTAGAAAGATCTCAACATTTTCTCAGATAGTCCTTTCCTATGTACGGACTATTCACTGAAAATAAAGCTATTAAGTATTCTTCCTTGATGAGCTTTTTTTTTTTTTTTTAAAGATTTTTGTTTATTTACTAATGAGAAACATAGGAGGAGAGAGAAAGAGCCAGACATCACTCTGGTGCATGTGCTGCCGGGGATTGAACTCAGGACCTCATGTTTGAGAGTCCGATGCTTTATCCACTGTGCCACCTCCCAGACCACATTGATAAGCTTTTTAACTGACATTATCAGGAGAGAATTCTTTGAATGCTTACTGCAAATGCTACATGTGGACCAAGCAACCATAATAGAGGCCATGGATATTCTCAGAATCTGCCCTCCAGTACGCCAAGAAAAAAAATAATTAAGTGAAATAATTACTTTAAAAAGTGTGAAATCAGGTGATACTAATTAGTGCTAAGGATCTGTCTAAAAGGGAGAGTTCTTTAAACAACTTCAAACTTGAAGAACAGATTTATTTTTGTAAAATAAATGGTATTTGTAAAAAATGGTATTTGTAAAAGAGAAGAGGAAAGTCATTTCCAAACAGAAAGCAAATCACAGAATGAGGGAGAAGGAGAAGAATGAAGGGGGAGGGGGGAGAGAGAGGAAGACCAATGTCTTACTCAGAGCTGATGTTTGTGGTACTGGGGCCCAACCTGGCATTCCATACACTGAAGTTCTTTTTTTTTTTTTTTTTGCTGCCAGGGTTATTGCCGGGGCTCGGTGCCTGCACTACGAATCCACTGCTCCTGGAGGCCACTTTTTCTCTTCTGTTACCCTGGTTGTTTTTACCATTGTTGCGGTTATTATTATCATTGTTATTGATGTCGTTGTCCTTGGATAGGACAGAGAGAAATGGAGAGAGGAGGGGAAAACAGAGAGAGGGAGAGAAAGAGCGACACCTGCAGACCTGCTTCACTGCCTGTGAAGCAACTCCCCTGTAGGTGGGCCAGGGGCTTGAACTGGGATCCTTACACCGGTCCTTGAGCTTTGCACCATGTGCACTTAACCCACTGCGCTATCGCCCAACCCCCACATTTAAGTTCTGTGCTCTAGTACTGTGCTAGCTTCCTAGTCCTAAAAGATAAATTTATTTACTTATTTATTTATTTTTTAGAAGGTTAGAAATGAACTTACCCTATGGCCCTGAAATTCCTCTTTCGGGGATATATCCTAAAGAACCAAAAACAACATCAAAAAGACCTGTGTACACCTATGTTTTGTTTTGGTTTTTTGTTTGTTTTTGACAATTAGTATCCTTATGACAACCTCTATTAGAATCATCAAACAAGTAAATGCAGTAAAACTTAAGGTTAACATGGACCCTGCTAAAATCCAAGGTGTTTTTTTTCACCCCTCCTGTGGGATAGTTTAACAAAGTTTCATGAAGGCATAAAACCTCAGCTGATTTTTTTTTTTTTAATTCACCACCAGAATTGTTACTAGGGCTTGGTGCCAGCACTGTGAATCTAGTACTCTTGGCTGCCATTTTTTCTTTTTGTTTTATTTCTATTTTATTAGACAGGACAGAGAGATATTGAGAGGGGAGGGGGAGATTGGGAAAGAGAAAGACAAACACCTACAGACCTGCTTCACTGCTTGTGAAGCATTCTCCTTGAAGGTGGGGACCAGGGACTGGAACCTGGGTCCTTGTGCTTGGTAAAGTGTGCGCTCAACCTAGTATGCCACCACCCAGCCCCCATATATGGTCTTATAGAAGGGAAAAAATGGTATTTGTAAAAGAGAAGAGGAAAGTCATTTCCAAACAGAAAGCAAATCACAGAGGCCAATGAGGACAGTGAGAAGAGTGGGTCTGGAAGTGCTATGAAAAGGAGCAGGAACTAAAGTTCAGTCTTTATACAGTCTACACATTTACCTGGCCATTTTATCTTTTTGAGTCTCCTCTGTTTAAGGCTTAGTTTTCCTTTTCCTTTTAAGTTTAAAGTAAACATCACATTTATTTTTTCCCTCTTGAACACTGAATTTTCTACTCATTCTCATGATCCACTGGTAACTAATACTAGTAAGTTATATAGGAGTCCATATATTGTATGATATATATATCTCAAAGCACTCACATGATCACACACACACACACACACACACACATCATTTTTAGTTCACAAAATGTGTGTTTTATGTCCTATACTTTTGTCACTTAATAGAGTCTTCCATTCATTCATTCACTATTTACCTGTCCATCACTTGATAACTCAGCATAAGAATATGCTATATTCACTGAACTAGTTCACTATTAATCAGTCACTATAAAAGATTCCTGTGTGCTATATTATATCCAGCACTGTGAAATGAATGCTCTTGTACATAAGTCTTAGCACATCTGAAGAAGATTATAGGAGAAGTTTCTTACAGTAGAACTGCTGGGTGGAAGGACCAGGAAGCTAAACTCCATTGCAGTGGGCAGATAGAGCTGTCAATATATTTAAATATACAAACTCCCTGTTAGGCAGGTGAAAACGGTCAAGTCACCAGAGTGTCCATTTTCTGGAGGAAGTGGGACTGCAGAAGTTTTCTAAGTGAGAGGCTTTAGCACAGGGTATGGCACAACTCGGAGGCACAGATGGGATGTGCAAACTAAAATGGGGAGCAAGAGATCCACCCCAAAGAAGTCAGAGTCTGTGTGTCAGAGAAAAGGAGGCCAGTGAGACACAACAGTGCACAATGTCCACTTTCCAAAATGCCAGAAACCAGGGTTCAACACATCTTGGATTCTGTGTTTGTGTGTGTGTGTGTGTGTGTGTGTGTGTGTGTGTGTGTGTGTGTGTGTGTGTCAGTGTTCTAAGAGCACATCTTTGGAGGCATCTGCACTTGCAACTTTCACCAGCAACTTAAGAGAATTTAAGAAACAAGAACAGCAAGGGGAAACACTTGTAATACTTGGATGGGTTTCGTGGTATTGCACCAAGACAAAGGACTCTGGGGATGAAGAGAGAGGGGGGTGTGCTTGGGGGCCTGGTACATGATGGTGAAAGAGGACCTAAGTGGTGTTTTGCAGACACCTATCATAGTGGGATGAGAAATTATACCCATGTGTCAACAACTGTACTGTAAACCATCACCACCACCCCCCCCAATAAAGTGAGGAAAGAAGGAAGGGAGGGAGGAAGGGAGGGAGGAAGGAAGGGAGGAAGAAAACAGTTAAATAGATCCAAGGAATCAAAGCAAAAAGGCCTTGAATTTACTTCCTCTGGAGAATGATGATGATTGCTTTATAATCTGTCTTTGGAAATCACTTTATGAAGGAAATAATGAATCGCAAGGCAACTGCCACATGAGTACAGATTTTTATCTCCCATGATAGGTGCAGCATCGGTGAATTGGGTCCCCAATGTCCTGCCAATTACTGTCACCTACTTTCTCTAGAGCCCTCAGCTCTGCTGTACTAGGCCACAGCTAGTTTAAGCTCCATCCTGTATTTTCCCTTTCTTTGTTTCTTAAGTCCCATCTATGAGTGAGGTCATCCTGCATTTGACCAAAGTTTGTTTTAAGAAGTGTACTAACAATCTGCTTTCCTTGTTAGTAGAAGACAAAACTAGGAAGTGAGCTTCAACCCAAACATAAGTTCTTGGGTTCTTTTCAGGGCGTAAGGGAAATTTTGACCATCAAGACCTTGCTAAAATGGTCCACCTCGAGAAGTTTTGGCTAGATCCCAGCTGTTTTTAAGAAAACTGATGTAAGAACAGATGATCTGAGGTCACTTTCAGGTGTTTTTTTTTTAAATCATGAATTAGCAACAGAGAATTCACACTTACTTCAGGTTGTTATTCTCCTATAATTTAATAGGCTTCTTCCTCAGGTCGGAGAGCTAGAGCTTTCAAATTTTATTTTTACATTCTAATTTTGGTTTCATTTAGCAATGTTAAGGCAAAATGACCTACATTTATATGAGACATGACTTGCAATTTTTTTTAGAAAAGAAACTGCTGCTCAAAACTTTCCATTCACAGTAGTAGTCCTAGCTTAGTGTTAGTTCAGAGTCAGTGATAAAGACCCATGTGTTCACTGGCTTACTTCTGACTGAGAAGATTAGTGAAATTCACTGTCAAGTATGCTTAATCCCTCAGTTAAGATACAGATGCCTGAATATATTTTTAATTAGAGGAAGTCTGTATTTTTTTTTGTACAAGAGTGTGCATTACAAATCACTCTTACAATGAAATCCTGAAAACAACCTGAACACTGAAGAACAGAACAGGTAAATAAACTGAAATAGTCATACAATGAAATAGGATTTAACAGTTTAAAGCTACCTGTAGCAATATGGCTAGATCTCAAAAATAAGGCGAGAGATAGCTCAGCCTGCTACAGCACCAAATTGCATACTTGAGGTCCTAGAGGCCACAAGTTCAATCTCCAATACCACTTTATGTCAGAGCTGAGTAATAGTTTGGTTCTTTCTCTCTAACAAGTAAATACAATTTAAAAAAAATAAATAAGTCTCAAAAACCATGCTGCTCCACAGTCAGAATCCCTTGAAGAAGACTGTGAATAAGGTGATACCACTTATACGGTATTTTACATCTGCAAAACAAGGTAACATTTTCTGGAGATAAAAAACACCTAATGCAGACAACTACCAGATGGTTTCGCTCATATGCATAACCTGAAGAAAGAAAAAAACAACCCAGAAGCAAGCAAACTGTTTCTAAGACTTATGAGAACAGTGATGGTTATCTTTAGGGGGTGCGAGGGTGGGATATAGAACTCTGGTGGTGGTGGGTGTGGTGTGGAGCTATAAATTATAATCTTATAGCTTACTATTAACCACAAGTAAATTTTAAAAAACACCTGGTATAGGGAGTCGGGTGGTAGTGCAGCAGGTTAAGTGCACGTGGCACAAACTGCAAGGACTGGTGTAAGGATCCAGATTTGAGCCCCCAGCTCCCCACCTGCAGGGAAGTTGCTTCACAGGCGGTAAAGCAGGTCTGCAGGTGTCTATCTTTCTCTCCCCCTCTCTGTCTTCCCCTCCTCTCTCCATTTCTCTCTGTCCTATCCAATAATGATGACAACAATAATAACTACAACAATAAAACAAGGGCAACAAAAGGAAATAAATAAATCAATATTAAAAAAAACACCTGGTATAATAAAACATATAAATAAAGTTGGTAAACACTTTAGGGCCGTCATTATTCTCTGAGACAAAAGGGAAGGAACTGGGGTATGGCCGGTAAGAAGAAGTTCACATACATATACAGGTATGAGCATTATACCCAATGTGTTATATAGAGGCACACTTTGGTTATAGTGGACACCTACATAAGCGATGACTACATTGGTCTATTTTGGGGATATCCCTGAAATGCTACACAGATTTTGAAAATGGTAGAAAAGAATGTAGTATCCTGAAGGGAAGACAGCTCCTACCAACAGGCAGCCTGTCACAAAAGGAAGAAGCATGGACACAGAGCATGTGTGATCAGTCCAAGCTGGAATATTTCAGCAAAACCACGAGTTGTAAAGAGGAGACTGCAGTGAAGGCTTATAGAGTTGATCGCAGGTAATGAGACCAGAATAAAGACAGTTTGAGGGCAGACTGTGATGCCAAGTCCTGATCTGGGTGGGGGCCAGCACAGTAGCTCACCTGGAAGGGCATCTGCTTTACTATGCAGACATCCCAGGCTGCAGTCCCCAGCACACACTACGGGAGTACTGTGGCCCCGAGAGACTATGTACCATGTCAGTACCTAGTGTCTCTCCCCCCTCCCCTTTCTATCTGAAAACAGTCTGCCTCAGGTGGGTTCACCCTGGAGAGCATGTGCGATGCTATGTGCAAAGGACCTGGGTTTGAGCCCCTGGCCACGGGGTGGGGGTATCTGCATGGAGGAAGCTTCCAGCGTGGTGTACTGGTGTTTCTCTTCTCTGTTTCTCTTTCTCTCCTGACCACTCTCTCACCTTCAACCCAAAATTTAAAAGAGTGGCTTCCAGTAGTGCAGGCACTAAGCCCCAGCGATAACCCTGGAGGGTAAAAACAAAAATGTCAGCAGGGATGGTAAAGTCCTGGTGATAACAACACCAAAGTCCTGGTCTTTATAAGGAGGAAGCTATAGGAATACCACTCTTCAAAAATGATGAAAACAACATGGTGCCTTCACCCCAAGAAGCTTGGGTCTAATGGGATGATGGGAGGGAAAATGACTCCACTGTGGAAATCAGTGTGCCAAGAGAGACTGTGGGAATACACATCTCAGGGGGGCAGTGGTGTCTACCTGGAGCTTGGCCTTAACGATCAGGGATCAGGGGATGTGCTAGCTAAGCAAAGCAAAGGGGGAGGGAAAGCAAATTACACAGAGGAAAGAAAGGCACAGAGAGCCTTGGAGATTAAGTGTCAGGCTCACATGGGAACAGTGAAAGTCCACGGAGTGACAGGTGCTGAGAGGGTGGAATTCTTAAAGCAATCTTACGAATCAGGTGCCTTGCATATTGCCCAGTCACTGAGACACACAGTAAGTCTGATGTTTACCAAAACCCTACTATGTGCCAGGCAATATGCAAGTTGTCTGAGATACAACAGCATGCAGAAATCTTTGTCCTGCCCTCCAGGGGGTATGCCCAGATGAGGGAGCATATAGGACACAGAAAGTTCTACTGTTAGTGTAGTGAGGAAGATGAACATAGAGCCACAAAGGAAGGCTGCCCAGCTCACCTGCACCTAAAAGAAGAGATAGGAGATCACTTCTGTAGATGGTGGCTCAGTGGAATCTGAAGGCCCAATTAAGAGCTAGCCCATCATCCTCGCTTTGTGAGGCGATCACAAAGGTAATTTGGGCGGAGAACAGAGCATAATGGGACACAGAGAAATACAAGCACTGTTGGTGCATCAGAAGCACATGGCAAAGTGCTGTGTATACAAACAGGAAGGAGCAGTAGTAAGGACAGTTCATAAAGCATCTCTCGTGTCTCACTGAGACCTTGGTCTTCACCCTGAATGTCAGTGTTTATGACAGTAGAGAAAAGCCAGGAGAAAAATTTGATGTTTAGGGTTCTGCTGAGGGGTGCAGGGCAGGGGGTGGGCAGGAAGGGGGCCACATATTCCCTCAACCTCTGCCCATGCTTTCTCAGTTGACAGCATCCACAGAGTCCTGCCAAGTCCCTTAGGGCTCCTTGAAGCATAGAGCACAGATGTGAGCACAGTGAGGGCCAAGTTGACAACAATTCTACTTGTTTGGGGAAGAGTCCTCTGCCCTTCCCTAGAACAGAGAATGGAGAGGAGCTGGCAAGAGAGCAAAACTAGAAACAAGAAGATCCTTTTTTTTTTTTTTTACTTTGAAAAAACAAGAAGATCCTTTTTTTTTTTTACTTTGAAAAAACAAGAAGATCCTTTAGACAAGTTTTACATTGCTGGCAGAGAGAGATGAGAAGGGCTTGAACTGGAGCAAGTAAGAGTGACATAGAAGGCAAAAAAGAGACAACATGGAGCAAGGGGCGGGGGAGAGGACATAAACAGAACCAGCATAGTGAATGGTTAAGGTATCTGCCCAGGGAAACTTAGTATCTGGCAGAGAATGTGACAGAACATGCTAGAATAATAGGAGATGAGGAAAGGAGTGGGGAGGGGGCCCAAGATGACAAAACTGGGTTTAAAGACCAGAAAGAAACAGCAGCAGCCACCAAGGCTTGCAGGCTGCGTTATTGAGGATCAGACGCTGTTCTCAAACCAGCACGAGGTGGGTGTGATTATTATCAACTTTTTTTCTTTTCTTTTTTAAGAAATGATGAAATCTGGGCAGAGATTAAGTGATTTGCCCAAGGCACACAGCTACTGGACACAGAACTGAATGCAAGTCAAACTCAGGTAGGTTGGTTCTGGAGCCTGTGGTCCCCAGGAAACTCGGAGATGCTCAGGGAGAGCTGCACGAAGGTGGCTGCAAAGATCTAGATGGGCAGTTCGGAAGGGTTCATCTGGAGGTTTGGGGCTTTTCGGCACCAGCTGAGATCACAGGCAATCTGTGAGAACAGATGTGTAAGGAGAGAATTCCACGAGACACCCGGACTAGACAGGCAGACAGAGTAGTCAAGGGCACTCAGAAACACCGTGTCCTCACTTCATGGGGCTGACTGGCTCTTGGGAACTCTTGACTTGAAGTGAAATGACACCGAGAGAGAGCATGTCCTTGGATAATGGACTGGCATCATTTCATTCGGCACAGCTGTGATTTTTTAAAAATTTATTTTTTTGTCTCACTGACTTTTTATTTATGTATTTTAATATTTTTATCTATTTATTATTGGATAGAGACAGAAAGAAATTGAGAGGAGAGGGGGAGATAGAGAGGGAAAGAGACAGAGATATGTGCAGCCTTGCTTCATCACTTGTGAAGCTTTCTCTCTGCAGTTGGGGACCAGGGCCTTGAACTTGGGTCTTTGCGCACTGTAATGTGTGTGCTTACAGGTGTGTCACTGCCTGCTCCCATTTCTCAGCAACTTTTTAAAGAACCAATTTAACCAAAGGTCAGTTGTTATAATCAAAAAGTTAAGGGGCTAGCAGCACATTTATGATCACAAAAACATCACCAAACTTTCTAAAGAAATATCCAGAGTGTAGAGTATTCAACTGTCCTCTGCAAAATCATTCACTCATTCTTACAAACACTTAGTCCAGTTTAAAGTTGAGCATGGCCACTGTCTACCCCATCAGCTCAGAGTTCAAGACAGGAACCAAACATCGCACACCCAAACTCTCTGCCACTGGAACAAGTTAGACATGGCGTCACCGAACTTTATGTGCAGACCTTTGGGACGTAGGAGGAAGCCAGCATACCTTGCTAAAACCCACAATGGCATAGAGAATATGTAAGCCCCCCATCTCCATGTCCCTGAGCATCTCTGGCTTTCATGAAAAGCGCAGATTCTGGAGCCAGGCAAGCCATGACCCTGAGCCTTGAATCAATTTACCTCGTTCAGCAACATTCTAAACGACACTGAACAGAACAAGTTATTCAAGCCTTTGCTGTAGTCAAAAGTAGGTGAAGACCAAGAAGAGAAAGTTATTCTGGATGGCAAGAGAGTAAGTGTGTGGAGGGAGTATTCAACACTGTCAGAAAATGAGGAAGGTTTGAACAAGAAATGAAAGAGATTTGGATTTGGCTCAAGGAAAGACATCAAAGAGCCTTATCAACAACCATTTTCAGTGGGGAGGAGGGGGCAGAAGCCAGACTGCAGGGGTTGAGAGGTAAGTGGGCTGTGAGGCTACAGTGTTGCAGAGAGACAGAGTAACACCCTCAAGGGCAGGCAATGAGAAAGCCAACCTCTGGGTGACTGTGGACAGGAATCTCTGCACCAAAATGTCAGACATTTCCCCCAGGTGCAATGCTCTTCCCTAGCGTCTTTCAACCACCTTCTCTCCGTGGCTCTGTCCTTATTATTATTTTTTTTACCAGAGCACTGCTCAGCTCTGGCTTATGGTGGGTGGTGTGGAGATTGAACCTAGGACTTTGAAGACTCAGACATGAGAGTCTCTTTGCATAACCATTATGCTATCTTCCCCACCCGCTGTCCTTCCTTCTACTGTACTTTGATTTTTAACAGGCGTCACCAGGAAAAGAAGCAATGCCTCATCTGCACAAGAAAATGGGAGCAGATGGTTTACAGATGAAGAGAGTGAGGTCAGAATGACTATAGTGAATATAAAAGTTTCCGATCATTCCTAAAGTGCTATTAAGATGCAAAGAAAGATAAAATATCATGCAAGTCTTTAGAGGTAGAGCTATGACTAGAATACATCCCCTTTCTGCAAAGCTTTGTGCATTCTCCTCTGCAGACTCCTCTACATGCAGGATGCTCTCTTCCCCTTCAGGGCCCAGCCGTGCTGCTCTGTGCAGGACTCCTCCAGCCTGTGCTCTCCCTGCCTGGAACCACACTAACTTCTCCAGTCTCAGATGGCACACAGTCATACCTTTTCTTTAGTTTGCCAAATGGAAGATTTATCTCTGTGTAGAAATATATCAGTTTTAGGGGGCCAGCAGTGGTGCACTGGGTTAAGCACACATAGTATGAAGTGTAACGACTCACTCAAGGATGCCGGTTCAAGTCCCTGGCTCCCCACCTGCAGGGGGATCTCTTCACAAGCAGTGAAGCAGGTCTGTAGGTGTCTATCTTTTTCTCTCCCTAGCTCCCCTCCCCTCTCAATCTCTCTGTGTCCTATTAAAAAAAAAGTCACAGGTGTAGTGGATTCATAGTGCAGGCATCAAGCCCCAGTGATAACCCTGGAGGCAAAAATAAATAATAAAAAAGGGGGGGAAAGGAATTTATCAATTTTAATCATACAAATGAATGCGTTTGGAAAATGGCAAGCATTCAAGTAACTCATCACTATAACTGCTATGTAGCATTGCTGTTACCCTAAAAAGTTCCCTGTGTCCATTCTGCTGGCGCTCCCTCCTCTCCTCCTGTATCCTACCCTTCTCCAGCCCTCACTCCACATACCAATGATCTGTTTTCCGTCACTATGGTTTTGCCTTTTCTAGAATTTCATGTAAATGGAATCATACCATATGTACTATGTGCGCCTGGTTTTTGTCACGGCATGTTTTTCCATCTCAGTCCTGTTTTCTGTTGTCAGCACAGTCATGCCTCGATTAGTGACAGGGACACATTTTGAGAAGCACACTGTTGGGGTTCTGCCACTGTGTGACCATCACAGAGTGGAGACATACCCCAGTCACCAATGCTGTCTGGTTTTGACAGAAAATGCCATGCTTGATGGTGATTCACTCCTTTTGACTGCTGAGTAGTTTTCCATTCAGATGAATGAACCTATTTATTAGTTGATGGGTTGTTTACAGTTTTGAGCTATAGTGAATAAAGCTTCTATAAACATATCATATGAGCTTTCGTCTGAAAACTGTTTTTATCTCTCATTGAATAAACACCCTGGAGTGGGACTGCCAGGTTGTAGTGTGTTATTTACTAACTATATGAAACTATTAAATTGGTCTCTGCTCCTAGCACTCAATATTTTAAAATTTCAACTTCTACTTACCCATCAGAAAAATTATCATCATATGCTGACTGTGTATCGTATAACCATGCTAACCTCATTATGAACTCTGATAATTTTTTGTAGATGCACTAGGATTTCTAAAACAGATGATCATGTTTTATGAAAAAGATAATTTTTCATGTTCTTAAATCCAGATTTTTATAAACAGTTTTCCTGACTCATTACACAGGTGACAACCTCTAGTACAAAACTGAATACATGTGAGAGTTGATATCCTTGATGTATTTCTGATCCTAAAGAAGACGTAATCAGTCCTAACCATTAAGTATGACTTTAGCTGGAAGCATGGATGCATTTTATCAAGAAATTCTCTTATTGGGCTGGTGAGAGAGCTCATTTGGAAAGTGTGCTGCTTTGCCATGTGGGAAACCTAGGTTTGAGTCTGAACCTCACCACCTTAAAGAAAACTTCAGTGATATAGTCTGTCTATTTGTCTTTCTCTCTCTTTCCCTCTCTCTCTCTCTCTCTGTCTCTCTCTCCCTCTCTCTCTCTCTCTGTGTGTGTGTGTGTGTGTGTGTGTGTGTCTACCAAAAACAAAAGAGATGCACCAAAGTAAAAGACTCTGGGATGGGTAGGGGGAAGAGTACAGGTCCAAAGGATGACAGAGGACCTAGTGGGGGTTGTACTGTTATGTAGAAAACTGAGAAATGTTATGCATGTACCAACTATTGTACTTACTGTCAAATGTAAAACATTAATCCCCCAATAAAGAAATTAAAGGAAGAAAAAAAAAGAGAATCTCATCATCTTTGTTAATCCTAACATTTCCTGAATTTCTTTTGTGAGTTCTTCATCACCAATCACCCTCAAGACAAAGCTTTCCTTCTGTACACATACTAGCCTCTTGTATGACTTACTCCTTTATTTTGCAGCCTTTGCTCAATTAGCTCCACTTTACAACCCAATCTTGGCATGTTCTATTTCCCTTCCACTGCTTCATTTTTTCTCACACTTGTCTATCACTTTTTAAAACAACATTCATAGTGTGTGTGTGTGTGTGTGTGTGTGTGTGTGTGTGTGTGTGTGTGTGTTTTCCTTTTCTTGGCAAAGCTAGGGTCTGTTTCATGCATACACAACTTCACTGCTCTGGGCTTTTCCACTCAGATACATAGACAGCACAGCACTACAGTTTCCCAGCACCTCCCCTGAGGTGCTAGGGCTTAAGCTTGAGTCATTTACACAGCAAGGAACACGCCCTCCCAAGTGAGCTATTTCGTTAGTCCTAAAATACCATACATCTTCCTTATATGTTGCCAGTGACCCGTTCACTGGAACAAAAGTTGGCCAAGTACAACTTGCACAGTAAATCTGGCCCTACCATCTGCTTTTATAAATAAGCCTATGACTGTTTCCACACTGCAATGGCAGAGGCGAGGCTCTGTGACAGAGATCATCTGACATGTAAAATGCACAATATTTACTATCTAGTCCCTCACAGAGGAATTTTCCAGATTCCTGCACTCCCAGTGCCTGGTATAATGACTGGTATAAGGCAGGTATTCAATATTGGATCACTGGACAAAAATACAACATAAAAATTCCGCAAGTACTTTTGTTAAATTTAAAATGTCAAAATTTACCTAGCTCCTGAGTCTTTAGACAAATACCTGACTTACCATATTAACTAGCAAATGATAATTCCGAATAGGTATTAGTACATATGGTTAATTTCAAAAACCAAATTTAGGTCAAAGATACACATTTGGGAACTGGAGACATAGCGCCAACATTTAAAATCATGGCAGCAGAGGAGGAAAATCCAGAGGTTAGTATAGATAGAAAAAAGAAAAGGGGGGTCAGGTGGTAGCACAGTGGGTTGAGCACATGTGGCGCAAAGCACAAGGACCGGCGTAAGGATCCCAGTTCAAGCCCCTGGCTCCCCACCTGCAGGGGAGTCGCTTCACAAGCAGTGAAGCAGGTCTGCAGGTGTCTATCTTTCTCTCCCCCTTTCTGTTTTCCCCTCCTCTCTCCATTTTTCTCTGTCCTATCCAGCAACGAATGATATCAACAACAACAATAATAACCTTAACAAAGCTACAACAATAAGGGCAACAAAAGGGGGGAAAATGGCCTCCAGGAGCAGTGGATTCATGGTGCAGGCACTGAGCCCCAACAATAACCCTGGAGGCAAAAAAAAAAAAAGAAGAAAAGGTTGAAATATCAGAAAGAAGAGAAGGAACACTCAGATGGTAATGGGTTTATATAATCCAATTCCAGAAAGGCAGGGACATTAGAGGTACTAGGTATGAGAAAACAGGGTCGGACGAGGTTATAAACAGGAAAACTGACGGAACCCTTTCCTCCCTGCGCCCCCCGCCCCCCATGAGTACCATCTGCCTCCTGGGCAGAACAGAGAAGTTCACGCAAAAGGAAGAAGAAGAAAGACATGGAACCTAGGGACACAGGCACAACTGGGGGCAGGAATGTTATACTGGAAGGAGAGACTGGGGGACAGTGTAGATGACAAACACTGACAGCTTTGTCTTCATCCCTCCTCCCCAATCATCTCAGAGGCTGCTAACAGCTAGATCTGTATAATCAGGAAAAACACTAGAGGACATCCTTCAGGAGAAACTGCAAATAAATAAGCAAATCAGTAAATCCACAGATACTGACACGGGAGATTCTCCAAAGGGCCAGCCCAGCATTCAACACTGCCATTCAACAGAGCCCAATCCAAGCACACAGAGCTTCTAGACGATTCTCTATGGCCTCACTTTGAAATATGAACTCTGCCAAAGATCAGAAGAGAGCCACTGAAATGACAAACAAGCTGCAAAGAAAAAGGAAATCTGGATCAAACACAGATAATGTAGGGAGGAGACAAAGGCTCCCTGAATGTTACAGTTGCTAGGCTGACAGGGAAAGGTAAATATACTGCAGCTATGAAGCAAGCAGGCAGTACAAAAGGGGCACCAGAGGGCCCACAATCCTAGAAAAATGTGAACACAGTAGCAGAAATGAAAAGGTTAGAAAATAAATCTGAGCAACTGTTCCCAGAAAGTAGAGCAGAAAAGACAAAGAGATAGAAAATGGTGGGACCACTGGGCTGGTCCATATGTTTTTTTCTCCTTCCTTCCTTCCTTCCTTCCTTCCTTCCTTCCTTTCCTTCCTTCCTTCTTTATCAGATTATTATTATTATTATTATTTTGCCTCCAGGTTTATTACTGTGGCTCAGTGCCTGTACCACGAATCCACTGCTTCTGGAGGCTATTTTTTCCCCCTCTTGTTGCCCTTGTTGTTTATCCTTGTTGTGGTTATTATTTTTGTTATTGATGTTGTTGTTGTTGGATAGGACAGGCAGAAATCGAGAGAGAAGGGGAAGACAGAGGGGGAGGGAAAGTTAGACACCTGCAGACCTACTGCTCAGCTAGTAAAGTGCCCCCCCCCCCGGCACGCGCGAGTGGGGAGCTGGGGGCTCGAACTGGGATCCTTACACCAGTCTTTGCGCTTGGCGCCATGTGTGCTTAACCCACTGCGCTACCGCCCAACCCCCGTTTTTTCTTTTTTTAAAGACAGAGAAATGGAAGAGGTTGAGAATGATGTTAGAGAATTACTACAAGCAAAGTGCTCAAAGCTAACATATATGTAAAATATATTCTACAGTGAAAGAGCCTGCCAGAAATCCAGCAAATACGTGAGAAATAACCCTGCCTATGGTGGAGAGAGATGGCTATTTGGTGGTGATTAAGGTGTACTGGTATCTATCTATCTGGGGTACTGCAGGAAGCAGTGTTAATTATGCCAAGAGACCCAATCAGATTCATGTTCACAAAAGATTGGGCCCCAGGCTCAACAGTGCTTGCCCTTTTATACAATTACCAACTTTCCCATAGTAACTCACAGCAAGAAACTTAACAGCTTACTTTTACTTTTGTGTATAAAGAGAGTACAACTTGTTTGGGTTATCAGCAGATTCTTGGACAGAAGGAAGAGATTCTAAGGCCACTTTGATGATAGCAGTAGAAAGCCCTGTTTGTGCAAGAAGGAGGGGTAAGATTGCTGCCAACAGCATTTTTCTTTAACTAAGAAATTAACCCTTGCTTGTCTCTTTAAGAGTTAACTTTTGCTTGCCTCAGGGGGAGATGTGAAACTATACCCCCGTGACAAGAACAGCCTTGGAAAAAACATTTCTTCAACAGAAAAACAAGACATTGTTTAAAACCACCCTCACATAACAGCATGTGGCTGTAATTTACAAACCATTGAGGTAGGGGGTGGGGGAAGGGTCCTAAAATCCCAGAGTGGAAAGGAGGGAGAGGGGACCCCAACCAGATTGTCAAAGGAGCACGAGCATGGCATTAGACCTCTCAAGGGCTACACAATATGGAGGATTGCAGAAATGACTACTTCCAAGACTTGCCAAATTTTCAGCTGAGGGTAAAGACTAAAATACTGACATTTGGGACCCAGGACCTGAATGCATGAAAAACTAACAAAGATGAAGACAGGAGAAACTCCATGGATGCTGAGGAGGTGCTTCGCTGTCTAGTTCACTCATACAAAAAAGAAAAAGATAACTAAAATTTGGACAGGTGAGAAAGTTTAGCTGTAGAGTACATTGGAATGCATGAGGCCCTAGGTTAGGCCCTAGTGAGACTACATTAAAAACACTTCTCTGTCCTATCAAAAAACAAAAGGCTGTCAGAAGCAGCAGACACCACATGTAGGCACCAAGTCACATGGATAACTTTGAAGGCAAAAATAATCGATCCAGGTTGCCTTTGTAAAAGGCAGCCAGCAAAATCAGTGGGGAGGAGATGGTCTGAGCATTAAAGTGCTTTTAGTAAGACTATATATATTTCTCAGTCTATAAGACTAAATTCATCTTACAACATGTATCCCTTTAAACCTGCAGAACAGAAATAGTACCTTTCTAAACTGTTGCTCGCTAATTGTATGTTATTTGTTGAAATATGCAGCTTGAAAGTTCTACACACCTATATGTTATATATATGGTTTCCTCCATGCTACTCTCACTTAAGGCCTTGATTACAGATTTCTGTTTAGAGTTCTACATATAACCTGGTTGAAGATATGCTCACTACCAAAGATTTTCCTTTTTTCTTTTTCTATCTTTCTTAACCAGTAAAAGAAAGAGTGATGATGTCAGTATTGCTATTTTATGAAACTGGAAGAGTTCTTGTTCTTTTTTTTTTTTTCTTTAAAAAAGCACTCTTATTTATAGAGACCTAAAATTAAAAATGAAGAAAATGGAGAACTATGTAATTATCTTTGCTAAGAATACTGACATTCATAAAAGCAAAGGTAGAGCAGGGTGAACTGCCCATTTAACTGTCCACACTTAACTGACTTAATAATCATAAACGTTACTTTAGGTACATAAAAACTAGGTTAAGATTCATTCCCATCCAAGGACATAGTCCTAAAATAGCACTGGTTTTATGGTATAGAAGGTAGGGCATAAAATAAGAAACCTCAGCACGGCCAACTTGCCCAGTGCTGTGTGACACCTGCAGACATGCAAATGTCTGGTGGACTAGCAGCATTGAGGACAACGCTGGGGCAGGTGTGTCCATCTGCATGCTGGATGCCATGTGAGCCAGTAGCATCCACAATGCTCCGGATTCTGACACTCTAAGAAAAACTCAGTAGCTCATCTTTTAAAACTTGACATTAAAAGCAAGAGATATACAGCTATGCACTTAGAAAATCCAGTAAGGGTACCACATAAAATGGCACAATGGAAAATCCTTACTGTTATAAAAATATACAGGTTCTCTTAGCAAGAATTTGAAACTATGGTTACAATGTCTAGAGTGATCTTTATTGTGTGACTGCATGACCAAAACTTGTATTTAAAACCAAAAATGACTAGCCATGCAGCATGGTTATGCATCCAACTGAACAATGTTTCATTGTAAAAATCCTGGGGCCAGGGAGGCGGCTAAGAGGCACAGTGTATGTCTTGTGCCACAAAAAATGGCAGAGCAGTGCTCTGGTCTGTTTCTCCCTTGATAAAAATGATTAAAAAAAAAAAAAAAACAGAATTCATGAGCCAGTAAAACAGCCTTGCAATGCATGCAACTCAGGTTCAAGTCCATTCCCCATGTAACACTGGAGGAAGCTCTGGTGCTATGGTGTCTTTCTCTCTCTCCTCTCCACTCTCCCCTGTCTACCCCCTTGCCCTGCCTTTCTCTCAGTTTCACCAGACTGGTGAAATCCTGGTGACAACAACTAAACAGAATTGCAAAATGCTGAAAATTATAATTCGTTCCTCTGGTTAAGATAACAAAATAAGGTAGGTAGAAGGAAAATGGAAAGATGAACAGCATGTTAAATATGTCATATGAATTATCATGAGTGAAAACAGTTTGAAAATAATGGATAAAATATATAATCTGGGGGCTGGGTGGTGGTGCACCTGGTTGAGTGCACATGTTACAATGCATAAAGACCCAGGTTCGAGCCCCCGAACCCCACCTGTAGGGGGAAAGCTTTGCGAGTGGTGAAGCAGTGCTGCAGGTGTCTCTTTATCTCTCTCCCTATCACCCTTTCCCCTCTCGATTTCTGACTGTCTCTAACCAATAGGTAAAGAATATATATTATATATACTATATATTACATATATAGTATATATATATATATATATATATATATATATATATATAATCTGTACTAGATTTCACTCATGTGAAACCCAGAGAACTGAAACACATAAACATACAAAAACAAACAAAAACCAAAACAAAAAACTTAATACCAGAAGTAAACAAACTGTCTCCAAGGCTTTGTGAGGACTGGGGTGGTTATCATTGGGAGGAGGGGGCACTGAACTTTGGTGGTGGGTGTGGCGTGGAACTATTTCCTGTAATCTATAATCTTGTAAATCACTACTAATCACAGGTGTCATCTACGTAATGAAAAGAAAAGATATGATATATCAATACATAATTAAGTAACTATGGTATCTAGAACAGAAGAGAATAAAGAACCTGACATTATCTTAATGTCAAATACTTCAATTTTTCACAAAGGTATTCATGCTGATTTCTTGTGTTTTTAACTGAAAAGCAATTCAGTGGAAAAATATCTGATAACTAGACATAATGTAAAAAAGTTGTCTTAAACAAAAATTTCCCCTATTTTATATAGATAAAAATTTCCTTTCTAAGGGACCCACCAGGGTTCAGGCAGTGGTGCACCAGGTTAAGTGCACATAGTATGAAGTACAAGGACCTGTGCAAGGATCCAGGTTTGAGCCCCCAGCTTCCTACCTGCAGGTCTGTCTTTCTCTCCTCCTCTCTATCTTCCTCCTATCAATTTCTCTCTGTCCTATCACAAAAAAAAAAAAAAAGAGAAAAAAATGGCCACCTCTTATCCTATAGTCTTGTCAATATTTCCATTTTATAAATAAAAATTAATTCTTTTTCAGCCACAAGGCTCCAGATGCTACCATGATGCCAAACAGATTTCCCAGGGCAGATGACCCCACCAATGAGTCTTGGAGGCCCACCTCCCCAGATCCCTGCCCCACTAGGGAAAGAGAGAGACAGGCTAGGAGTATGGATCGACCTGTCAACACCCATGTTCAGCGGGGAAGCAATTACAGAAGCCAGACCTTCCACCTTCTGCACCCCATAATAACCCTGGGTCCATTGCTCCCAGAAGGTTAAAGAATAGGAAAGCTATCAGGGGAGGGAATGGGATGTGGAGTTTTGGTGGTAGGAATTGTGTGGAGTTGTGAAAATAAAAATAATAATAATAAAAATAATAACAATTAAAAAAAGGCCACCAGGAGCAGTGGGTTCGTAGTGCTGGTACTGAGCTTCAGTGATAACTGTGGAGGTAAAAAACAAAAACAAAGACGCACCAAATAAAACCTGTTCTGTTTATTGCATGTCAGATGCTACAAAGGTAGTCATGAGGAATATGATACTAATAAGAGCATTTAGAAAATGCTGCATTTTCTGACTGGTCAGGAAGGCCTCCTCCAGCTGTCGGAGCTTTAATTTGGCTATCCCAACTACAACTTTGGTGTTTCGTTTTTGTTTAGCCCTTCCTTAATCTTAATTTAGCAAATATAATTAGTCTCTGGGAGGGTTAGAGGAACAGGAAGTCTTAATTGGAATTATAGGTCTTTACTAGTAAATGTCTTTTTCAACTTCTGCCAGCCTCATTACTATTAAAAATCTTTATAAATTTATAAAAACACCATCCTTTTATTTCACTTCTTTTCAACCTTTGTGTATTTTATTACTAATTTATACTTGCTTTGCATCATTTTAGTCTGTCTTCCTTTATCTGTAGCTTGTATATTTAGAACATATCTTCTGTGAACACAGCTTCGAGGGCACAGATGTCCTTTTATTTCAGTTCCTCAATAATGCCTCCTATGTACACACAGTGAGTTAGCTATTTCCTTTCCCCACTTTCTTTTTTAAAATAATATCCACTCACTGATTATTGAGAGATAAAATATACTGAGTTAAATCTTAGAACTATTTTTTTCTGAAAAACCACGAAACCAAATACATATTTACCCTACCTTCATAGCAAGCCTACCTCTACTGTGACTCATCCTCAAATATGGGAGCAGCTCCCCTTCCCACCTCTGAAGATATAAACTCACACCACAAGCAGATTTCCATGCATGAAAATGGTATCAAAGCTTAAAGGAAAGCTGTGAACTCAGTTCCTCAGCTCATGACCCAAACTCTCCTTAGTCTAATGAAATATAAATTTCATAAGCTCAGGTATTATCTTACCCAATTAAAATACTTCTGAAAAAATCCTCAAAACAAACACAACAAAAATGAAGCCAGGATAGAAATATGTGGATTGGGGAAATTTTAAGAGTAGTGTGACCAAAACAAGAGGAAGCATTCTTAATATGAAGATGAAATGCCAACTCAGGATTACTATTTAACACCACAGTTCATGTTCAACCCTGCAAGATCAAGAAAAGACTCAAAAAAAGTGGAGAGAGAAAGAGAGAAAAATTCAGATGTGTACATGGTCTTGCACCTAAAAACTCAAGAAAGTCTACAAAGGTCTCTTGACCAAACCACCTTAACTCATTTTGTTTGTTGTTCTTGTCACTGGACTCACCCCTGCCCTCAACCCCGATTTTTTCAGATGGGAAGACAGATAAAGAGACAGAGAGACAGATACCATAGCACTGAAGTTTCCTTCAGTATGGTGGGGGCCTGGAGATTTTTGATTAGTTTTTTTTAAGAATTACTTTTTAGGGAGTCAGGCGGTAGTACAGCAGGTTAAGTGCACGTGGCGTGAAGCGCAAGGACCAGCTTAAGGATCCCAGTTTGAGCCCCGCTTTCCCACCTGCAGGGCAGTGAAGCAGGTCTATAGGTGTCTCTCTTTCTCTCCCCCTCTCTGTCTTCCCCTTCTCTTTCCATTTCTCTCTGTCCTATCTAATAACAACGACATCAATAAAAACAACAATAATAACTACAACAACAATAAAAAACAAGGGCAACAAAATGGAAAAATAAATAAATATATATTTAAAAATTGAAAAAAAAAGAATTACTTTTTAAGGTATAACTTTCATGAAATAACAATTCCTTTAAGTTCTGGGTTAATTTTAAACAATAGATTTAGTACAGTATCAGCCAGACTATTTTTGATAAGATAAAATTAACAATGTTTTATTTAAAATATATTTAACAATACAGAACATAAACCACAGCAATTCTTCCAAATAACCATTATTAAATGTTCTTTTACAACACAGTTCCTTGTAACTATAATAATTACGGAAGAATAATTCTATCAGATTTTTTTTTTTAAATCACCATTTCAAGACAAGATGATAGCTCAAATCAAGCTGAGTGTAAACTGATAGGAAATTATCTCCTGTTTTAAGAACTGTGGCAAATGTTTAACACACACACACACACACACACACACCCCTCCCTTCCTAAAATCCAGACATAAACTTTTGCTTTGTGCTCCCCCTACTGGTTCTATAGCTGTGAACCCAATTCTTGGGAGAATTTTTGTTTTTGTTTTTGTTTTTGTACAAGGCATTTTACAACCCAGGCACTGATACAATAGTTTATATTATGTTGGAGGTCTTAATGTTGGAGCAGTAAGGACAAGAGAAGAAAAATATAATTTGACCGAAAGAGAGTGCTGAGAAATAGGACAGTCCTGCTCATCTACCTCCTGACCTAGTGCTCCTTGCATTCCATGGAGATCTCAGGGACTTAAGGCACAAGACAAACCTGAAATCTGAAATCTGGACTTTGCTATCTTTGGGCCACACTCAGATGTGTCACTAAAATTTAATTACAATTGACAACGGTATTTGATAGCATTCAGTACAGACACATCAGGTTTAGAGCCAACATGGTGCCAGGGAAGAGACTCAACAGTAAGTAGAGCACAGTGCCTGACATGCTTGAGGTTCTCAGTTCAATTCCCAGAGCCACAAGAGAGCAACAAATCAGAGTTCATGGATGATGGGTGCTGCTCTGCTCTCTTCACTCTAACAAATAAAATTATAATAGGTCCAGGTGGTGATGCAATGGTAGAATGGGTGTCACAAACACAGGAGGCCCCAAATTCATTTCAGCACCCACAAGTAACAACAACAACAACAAAGGCCATACAAAATTATCAACTTAAAAATTAGCACTTGATAATGCTATGAAAAAAAAATTCCAGTTGAACATGATGGCAGAGGAGGACCTAGTAGGGGTTGTATTGTTATGTGGCAATGTTATGCATGTACAAACTATTGTATTTTACTGTTGACTATAAACCATTAATCATCCAATAAAGAGAAAAAAATTCCAGTTGCCTTGGCAGGGCCAGACCAAATGGGCCAGGTGTTCTCCACTCCAATCAAGAGAATGCCTATTATGTGCCAGGTACAAGGTTAAGGCCTTTATAAAAACTGTCAATGCTGGCACCAATCTTGGGGCAATAATAAGCTTGTACCCCAGTAACACCAATGATCTTGCTAAATATTTCAGTTGAAAAAAGAATAATCTCAAGAGTATGTTGATGGGAGGCAACATCAGTCACACTTTACAGAGAAGGAAGATGAGAGGAAGTCAAGTTGCTCAGGGTCTGCTTGATAAGTCTCCCCTTACTTTGGACCCAACTGTGTGGACTTTTTGCTCACTCTTCAACAACAGAGACAATAACAGTAAAAGGTGCTTTCTCACAACCAGCACCATAACTCCCACCTCTAGCAGAGAAAGAAAGTTTTAGGACAAAGATACCTTATTAAAAACATGGACCCATTTAATTTCTTTTAGAATTTAAGATATGGTGGTGTGTGTGAGAGAGAGGGGATATACTCTTTAATTTGAGTACTTATTTACAGGACCCAAATCATAAATGTTCACTAACTCACAGTGTGAATTAGCATTTCATTCCAAGGGACTTTTATAATAGATGTATTTGATGATTTTTTTCAAGGGGCTTTTATATAATAGATGTACTCAATAATTTGTTCAGTGGTGTGTGTGAAAAACTGAAAACACTAGCTCTGGTCTGATAACAATATTATTTAGATAGACACAAACAGTCTGGGATTAAAGAATTTAATCTGTTCAGATAAAAAGTAAATATTTATTAAGCCAGAATATACAAGTCTATCTTTGTGGGGAAGAGACATTTGTTTCTTGATGAAAGATAAGTTGTTATCTAAATCATGGACAATTTTTATTCAAAGTAGAGTTTAAATCCTGTGTTCCTTTGGAAAACATAAAAATAAAGACATCAGTGCCTCTCTTTGTCCTCTAGTAGAGGTTAGTTGTTGTTTTTGTGGAAAGAAATTATACTAAGTATTTAAATAGGAAGACAGTATTGAAACAAACATTTCCCAATGACTTACTGTTAGCCTATTAGAACAGGACAAGCAACAAATGTCAACATTTCAGATATGAGAACACAGTCTAGGTTAAATCCATCCTTGAGGATGTAGAGAAAATTGACACATGAATGTAAATATTAATTTTGTACACTTTGAATAATGTGATAAACTAATTATCTAGGACTCTGTAGCACTTTTTCAATACTTCTACTGATTTTTAACTGAAATGGCTGCTAAAAATAACACTGCTTTTGTTGTTAGAAAAGAGTTTAGGGTGATTCAAACACGTTTGTGTTTAGATACCAGTCATGTATTTACCGTCTGAACTCCAGCACTTAATTTTTCTTCTATGTAGTGATAAAGATTGTGAAAACTAAGAAGTAAGAAGAGTTGCTATAAGAGGAGGAGGTGGAGGAGGAGACAATGTAAAAATCCTCAGGAGGGAGCCAAAGCGAAAAAGGTCAGTTCCAATTTACTTACATGAAGGCAGATGGAGTTTGTGTTACCAGCTAGCAACTCTTAGTTATAAGTTAGCAACTTTTATAAACTACATTGCAAAAACCAAACAGTATTTCTTTGATTTTAGATCCCAGACTGTAAGTATATCGTCTCTGTTTTATAGAATATTAAAAGATAAGAATTGCTAGCCAGGAATACTTTATCATGCCAAGTTATCCAAGGTATGAGGAAGAAGTAAAAATCTCAAACATACAGAAACTGAAGGAATTTGCTGCCACCAGACCTACTTTGCAAGGAATACTGAAAGGAACCTCACATGAAAAGAAGAAGAAAGGAATTCCAAATCTTAATGAGGTGATCAGTGGTAGGATAGAACCATGAATACAAACAATAGCAATAGGAAAAAACAAAGACAGAGGAGAGGACAAAATGGACAGAGCGATACAATCAAATGTTGGTGAACCAAGGCCACCTTCAAAAAGACTGTTGGCCCCCCCTTTTGTTGCCCTTGGGGTTTTTGTTGTTGTTGTAGTTATTATTGTTGTTGTTATTGATGTCATCGTTGTTAGGACAAAGAGAAATGGGGGGGGGAGCAGAGAGGGGGAGAGAAATAGACACCTGCAGACCTTCTTCACTGCCTGTGAAGCGACTTCCCTGCAGGTGAGAAGCCGGGGGCTCGAACCAGGATCCTTATGCCAGTTCTTGCACTTCACGCCACATGCACTTAACCCGCTGAACTACCACCCGATTCCCTGCCTTTTTTTTTTTTTTTTTCCTGTAAGCTAGACACAACATTGATGGTAACCCAATGGCACTCATTCTCAAGGAAATTGAACTTGTCCAGAAACTTTTGATTCTCACAAAATTTATTTCATTTTAATCCCTGTTTCCCTAGTAAGATATTATTTCTTGTTCTATCAGAGATAGATGAGCTGGTTTATGATATAATCCAGAGACTCTATAATATTCACATGTCTAAGCTATTGCCCAGACTTACGCAATGTGTCTTGACTAGAACATCTCTGTTTCTAAGAAGCTGATTTTATAGTCTTCTCAAGCAATGAGTATCCAGTCTCATTGATTTTTCTGTTTTTTTCTTTCTTTCTGCTTTTTATATAATTACCTTCTTTATTAGTATCAGTTTTCTCCTTATTTTAGTTTAACTTGCCTTTTTTTTTTTTTCTTAAAGTGGAAGTTGAGGTCAGTGATTTGAAACCTTTCCCAGAACAGGCATTTCAGGCTATCCATTTCCCTCTAAATATTGCTTTAGCACCACTCCAGGAACAGATTTCCATATGATGTACTTTCATTTACTCTAAATTACCTTTTCTATCCACCCCACCCTCACCCATTATCTCTTTTTTTTTAATCCCTGGGTTATTCAGAAGCATGCTATTTAATTTTAAAATACTTGGGAATTCCCCAGAGATCTTTCTATCATGATTTTTATTTTAATTCCATTGTAGTCAAAGGACACATTTTCAAAAACTGGAATCCCTTTAAACTCACTGAGATTTGTTTGATGGCACAGGGTTAAGTTTTTGATAAACTTTTTTTGGGGGGAGGGCTGAGATGTAGTACACCTGGTTGAGTGCATACAGTAACATGCACAAGGACCTGGGTTCAGACCTCTGCTTCCAACCTACAGGGATGAGAGGTTTGCTTAAGGAGAAGTGAAACAGGTCTGTAGGTCTCTCTCTGTCTCTCTCTCTCCTTCATCTGCCCTCACCTCCTCAATTTCTCTGATTTTACTCTGGAACACGAGCAGAAGAGGACCTAGTGAGGGTTGAGTTGTTATGTAGAAAACTGGGAAATGTTATGCATGTACAAACTATTTTATTTTACTGTCAACTGTAAGCATTAACCTCCCAATAAAAAAATTAAAAATAAATAAAAGGGAAAATAGAAGAAAAAAACATTACCAGGCACCAATTAGGAAAAAAAATATATTTGGCTGTTATTGCTTGGAGAGTTTTCTGGCTGCTAATTAGGTCAAGTTAGAGATAGTGTGGTATCAGCTATCAATGTTTCTGTTCATTTTCTGTCTACTTGTTTTATCAATTACTGAGAAATCTCCAATTACATTTGTAGATTGGTCTATTTGTTCTTTAATTCTTACAGTGGCTTTGATTCCTTGTTATTTATTTAGTGTATACACATTTGTGGTTCTAGTAATCCTCTTCATGAAATGACTTTATTCCTGTAATAATATTATGTACTTTGAATTCACTCCTGCTTTTGTTTTATCAGTGTTACAGATAATATTTATGTCTGTCATTTTGCTGCGCATTTTCTATTTGTTTCCCTTCTCTTTTATCTGTCTTCTTTCAGTTGGTCTATATTCTTAGCGGTGGTCTTAAAATTGAGTAGAAGTTGTGACATTCATAGTCTACTTGTCCTCTATCTCTCAAGAGTTACTTTTGTTTCCTGATGCTCAGTATCTAAAAAACCAAACATTCGTATATTAGCTCTGTTTTTGCTCTTCTCAAATTATTGAAGGGATAGGAGGGACCAGAGTATTTTTCTGGTAGTATGCAGTGCTGGGATTCAACTTAGGGGGTCTTGAGTTTGCAAAAGTATGTACATTACTTGCTGAACCACCTCCCTAGCCTATTTTAGTCCTTGTTTTTTCAGGTGAGAGGGTAAATCCATTCCTTTTACTTCAAACTAATTGGAAGTGAAGAGTGGTCTTCTAATACTGATGTAAAGAAAATCCAGGGAGCTGGGCAGTGGCTCAGCAGTTTAAGCTCAGATGGCGGAAAGCGCACAGACCATTGCAAGGATCCCAGTTCGAGCCCCGGCTCCACACCTTCAGGGGAGTTGCTTCGCAAGCGGTGAAACAGGTCTGCAGGTGTCTATCTTTCTCTTCCCCTCTCTGCCTTCCCCTCCTCTCTCCATTTCTCTGTCCTATCCAACAACAATGACAACAATAACAACAATGACAATAAACAACAAGGGCAACAAAAGGGGGAAAGGAAAGGAGAGGAGAGGAGAGGAGAGGAGAGGAGAGGAGAGGAGAGGAGAGGAGAGAAAAGGAGAGAAAAGAAAAGAAAGGAAAGGAAAGGAAAGGAAAGGAAAGGAAAGGAAAGGAAAGGAAAGGAAAGGAAAGGAAAGGAAAATCCAGAGCTAAGGGCAAGAGACTGGCTCACTTAATAATGGCCCTTTTGGTCATTATCACACCACTTCACCATCTGGGGCCCTAGTCAGGGAATCCTTGGATTCCCACACAAATATGATGAGCCTAGACCTCTAATGGATGCCTCTCAGTACCACCACTAGTCACTTCTATCAGGTATGTCATCACAAGCCCTTTTGTGGGCTCTTCCTAGGACTCTGCCCTCACCACAAAGCAGCTATGGTAGGGACAGCCCCAGTCTCTGAAGGGAGGCTGGGGTATCCTGCCCTGCCACTCAAAGAAGACTGATCCTGAAATGATTGCAGCCTACAGTGTTCCCAGCTGTGACCATGAACTATGAGCTCAGACCAAGAGGGACTCAGAGGCTACACAGGTTCTGGTGCTTAATATATATATATATATATATATATATATATATATATATATATATATATATATATGTCCTGTGCTAGGTGGATGGAGGTAAACAGTTAATTCTATCCACAGATTTATTTTTTCAAGAATGGAAGCTACTCACTGCCCTAATTCAACTTTCTAGCCCTTTTCTCTACTCCGACACCTTTTCTCAGACAATATTTTTATCCAACTTCCTCCCAACTATCAAATGTAAGCAAAAACTATCATAGTCATGGGCTCCTAGAAACAAGTCTAAACTTCCTAGCTTTCTTTCACCATAAGATCCCTAATATCATCTGCTCTGTTTCTACTTTTTTAGTTCCTGTTCATTAATCATTTTGTCTCACTTTATGTCGTTCCAGACACCAAGTTCCAGCTTCTACCATGATTCCATCCTGACTTCTCTGTGCAGACGACCTCACTAGTATGTCCTGGAACCTCACCTTCCCAGAGCTCTACCCAACTAGGGAAAGATAGAAACAGGCTGGGGGTATGGATTGACTTGCCAAAGCCCATGTCCATCAGAGAAGCAATTACAGAAGCCAGAACTCCTACCTTCTGCAACCCCAAAACAATCCTGATCCATACTCCCAGTGGGGGAGAAGTGATAGGAGGAAGAGAGTAAGAGGGCTCTGAACTCTAGCTCCATCAGCACCCGGAAAGAGAGGACGAAAAGGGGAGGGAGATTTGGATGAATTAACAAGTTTATGTGTGACTTGGAGGGGAAAAGAGGACAGGACCTGGAAGAAAAAGGGGGCAATTATGTACAAATGTAGAGAGATAGTTGTAGAGATGATGGTTAACCCATGTCTGCAACCTTGGGAGAACCGTGGTGGACTACAGTGAAGGGATTGGGGATTCTGAACTCTGGTGGTGGGAATGGTGTGGAATTATACCCTTGTTGACATGTAATTTTGTAAATCAATATTTAATCACTAGTGAAAAAAAAAGAAAAAGAAAATCCAGAGCTTTAGAAATTTTATGTAAAGATTTAAGGAACATGAAGGAAATCAGTAATTTCTGTTAATCAATTAATTTCGATACAGACAAAGAGACACTGAGAGGGGAAAGAGGAGATGCAGAGGGAGAGAGAAAGAAAAACCTGCATCACTGCTTCACCATTCATCAAGCTTCCCTCCCACAAGTGAGGGCTGGGGGCTTGAATGTAGGTCCTTGGGATTATAATATATGTGTTTAATAAGTGTGCCACCACCCAGTTCTGAAACCAAAGATTTTCAATATAGTACTTTTCCTTACTTGAAGCTGTGATTGTACAATTTTTCTCCACCTCTAATAAGCCAGCGTATTTTGAATTTCACCCTGGTTTCTCAAATATGACACTAAGTATATGCTTGCTTCAATTTGTGTGGAAATTTTCCTCCTTTAAAATATCCCCACTAATTATGTACCTCATACCACTATATTCTGTTTGTACAATTAGTTTCTGTTGTAGAGTATAAACGTAGATTATAAATGCCAGTCAGGGGTAGTCTTTTAAAACTTAGCAACATACTAGGTGCCCTCTGCTTTTTTAGGTAGTTTCTACAGCACTGTTAAGAAAGACTGACAATCACAAAACATGACTAGACTCAAGTCCATCAGACCCTACTTCATTCCACACATTTTCCACATGGGTCTGTTCACCATCTTCTGAACACTCATGCCCTTACTCCTGTCAGTCTCACAATCCATACTTCACTTGCCTACATATTTCATGCCTGACCAATTTCTACTCACCTTTTAAAACTAGAACAACAGCGATCACATTTTTTTCTGGTTAATTGCATTCCTGCTTTTCTCCTCCACTGAAAATGTAAGCTCTTGAGCATGGAATAAATTACCTTCTGCCTCCATGGTACTGCGCATAGTGCCTATTTATTTAAGATGTTATGACCCACCCCCTGCCACGAAGAAGAAAAAAAAAACTTTGCTTAATTAAACTAAGTTCAGAAATGGAAATAATGTGAGGCATATAAATAGGACCTGAGTGCATATGTCTCTCCAAAATACATTATGTTGAAGCCCAGCCCCCCTGTTTTCGATTAAGGAAGTAATTAAAGTTAAATGAGATCACAAGGGTGGGGTCCTGATGCGATGGGATGACTGTTCTTGTAAGAAGAGACACCAAAGAGTTTGCTCCTATTCACTCTCCCTGTGTTCAGGCACAGAAGAGATCACATGACACATGGTGAGAAACTCCCCAACTCCAGCCCAAGGGGAAAGCTCTCCTAAGATATTAATCCTGCTTTGATCTTGTGCTTTCAGCCTCCAGAATTTAAGAAAACACATTTCTGTTGTCTAAGTCACCTACTCTATGGTATTTTTTTTGTGTGGCAGCCAGAGCTAAAAAATACACAGAGGGATGTGGTTAAGATGAGGCACTTCCTTTCTTCCAACTAGAATCTTGAAGACCACTCTTCTGCTGAAAAACGTTTTCTGCCTTTTTTTTTTTTCCAGAGGGCTATACTGGAAACATTCCTTAACCACTGCCACCACAACTCCAAACCAAGAAGATTAGCCATTTCATAACCTCTTTTACAAACAAAGAAAATACAAGCAAATTCTAAAAGAAAACTTGATTCCCCAAGGATTAGGTTAGTTGGTATTAGTACAGCAAAATTTTTATTCCATCCTAGGGTCAGAACTTACAGTTTAGTTGAGCAACATATTAATACATCTTACAAATATGGAGAATAATGAAAGTGCTTCTAAAATCACCAGCATTTATGAAAATCATGTTAAAGAGAGAAGAGAGGGGAGGGGAGGGGAGGGGAGGGGAAGGGAGGGGAGAGTAGAGGAACTCTGCTTTGGGAGGGGTAACCAGGAAGGCTTTACTGAGGAGATGAGTTGTGCAGATATAGGATCTCTAGGAAGATAAAATAACAAATGGGATCTCTAGGAAGATAAAATAATAATAAATAATAAATAAAAAAGACAAAGGTAAGAGACTGAAGAAGGACATGCTCCAACTGAATTACTTGTAACAAGATCATTAATCTCTTTAAATGATTTAAAGCTTAAGAGATCTAAGTCACATCATTTTTATTTTCTAAGACTGTCCTCGCCCTAACCTAAAGCTTCATCTTTCTTACTTAAAATAGAAAATTAAATGATTACTCTTCAGTCATCAATCAACTACAGAACAGGAAGAAGGTTTGAAAAACATGACATGACACTCCTAAAAACATCTTTAAGACTTACTTGAATGCAAAATGAGAACTGCTATTTCAGTAATTCCAGAATATGACTGTGAAAACCTGTCTACTTCTGAAAAGTGAGAATTAGTATAAATAGAAGGTAAGATGTGAGCTGTATTATATTAAAGCTGGAATGAAAAACAGTTTTCCAGGCAGTCCTTTGACTACTGAATCACTGCTACAAATAAATGGCAGAAAGTCTTCAGCATATCAGAAAACTTAAAAAGTCTTTATTTGTGGGCTGGGCACCATAAGTGCACCGGGCTGGGCGCACATAGGCGAAGCGCCAGGACCAGCACAAGGATCCTGGTTCCAGCCCCTGGTTCCTCACCTGCTGGGGGGTTGCTTCACCCCAGGAAGCAGGTCTGTAGGTTTCTCTCCCCTCCTCTCTCAATTTCTCTCTGTCCTATCCAACAATAACAGTAGCAACAACAATGGAAAAAAGATGGCTTTTAGGATCAATGGATTCATAGTGCAGGCACCAAACCCCAGCAATAACCCTGGAATAAAAAAAAAAGTATTTAAGTGGAAAACATGCTAGCCATTAATAGTGGTAGTTGTTATAGTAATTGTCAGAAAAAAATACTAAAAGAATTTGAGTGCTTAGAATGTGACATTAGCATCAGGCTAAATATTCTTTTCTTTTTTTTTTTTTTTTTAACCAGAGCACTGCTCAGCTCTGGTTTATGGTGGTGCAGGGGATTGAACCTGGGACTTTGTAGCCTCAGGCATGAGAGTCTCTTTGCATAACCATTATGCTATCTACCCCTCTAAATATTCTTCTTAAAGATTGACTGATGAGGTAAAGAGAGAGATAGAACACTCCAGCACATGCAATATGCCAGGGACAGAATTCGGGACCTCATGCTTGACAGTCCAATGCCTTATTCACTGCGCCACTTCTAGGGCCACAGGGCTAAATATTTTGTATGTATGTGATCTAATATGATCTCACTTAAACCTGACTTCATCCCAGAGAGGCAAATTTTCCTACTAGCCTCATGTTTCTTCCTAGTTTCCTGGTAGCAGAATTAGCACTCAAGTCTAGTCACCTGACTCAATAGCTAAGCAATCAAGTCACAGCATCATGAAGCACCAGCATTTATAAATCAGCCTCAGTAATGGTTCCCACAAGTCACGATCACAATCTGACACCTGGCTACTTACAGCCGATTTCTTTAAGGAATATTACGATGCATCATTTTCAAAACTCAGGATTTAGGGTTTTTCTTTTCTATCTCTGTAATCCATTAGTGAACTCCAGGTAATGACTTAGTAATAATGGAGTAGCCACATGTTTTGATTTGCCTGGCCCAGTTCCACCTAATGCATTTTGTCACACAGTTCCCTTTCACTGCCTTCAAGGGCTCGAGTCTGAATGATAAATTACATGGTCACCACTTGATAATCACTTTATTTATTTATTTTGCTCTGCCCATTTAAATTAAATAATCAAACACACCAAACAGCTAGCATTCTTTCAGAGTGTAAGTTCACCACACCCTTTCTAATCAGAGTGTTGGCTCTCTCAGCACTTAAAACACAACTTTTTTTCTTGTCTCCAAATGGCTCCACAACTCCTTTCCAATTTGTATGTCTGATCTCATCTCCTCCCACACCCTGTCCCATTCCTCATTCTTTTCTCCTAAATGAACCCTTTGTCTCTCTCGCCCACTCTTGCCTATATCTTCTTTCATGCCACCCCTACGCTTGGAACAACCTATTAATCCACCAAATATCTGCCCTTAAATCGCTTTCTGAAAGTCACTTTAGTCACTAAAGCCTACTTGAGATCACCTAGCCACCCACCTGTCCTATTTGTGGGCTGAAAATTCATCAGACTAACTTCTTTGATGCCTGAATTTGAAGTGTTCTTAGTTATTGTACTACTATGAGGTTTCCCCATTTCAGTCACATCAAAAGAAAATGTGAATCCTGACAAACTTTAAAGTATAAAAGCAGGGCTTCGGGGCTGGCTGGTGGTGTACCCAGTTGAGCACACGTTACTATGCACAAGGAGCTGGGTTCAAGACCCTGGTCCCTACCTGCAGGGTGGACGGTGTGAGCTTCATGAGTGATGAAGCAGTGCTGCAGGTATCTCTACTTCTATCTCCCTATTTCCCCTCCCTTTCTCAATCTCCTTGTGCTGCCAAATAAAATAAATTTGAAATAAATAAATATTAAAAAATAAAAGTAGGGCTTAAAACTATATCTATATGTATTCACCAAAGGGAATAAATACATAATCCAGTGAGATCCTGCTAATGTCCTAAATCTCACCATTATATTCAGAAGGGAGGAGAGAAATAAGCAGATGTGGACATTTGTCTGTCAAAAGGATCATATTCATTGGCAGCACACAATCTAAAATGAAATTATTCTCTATCTCTATCTCATGGGAAAAGAGATAAGGTGGAACTCTGGTTTTGCTCTGTCCCTGTCACCTACAACTTGCCCAAGTTCAAGCATCGGCTCTGTGCCTGCTGGCCCATGTCATCCCTGCTCTGTCACAGAAAAGTCAGAGACAAAATGGCACAGGGGAACTGGTCACTGTGGTCTGAAACAGACTCTTCAGTGAATTCTTTTATGGTGCAAGATAAAAATCTCATTAGCACACTGTGTGTTTCAGCAAAATAATTCAACAAGGAATTAGTTCAAAACAACACTAATTTTTGAACATCACAGTTTCCCTACAATAAACAATATGAATTAAAATTCAAAGCTGAAATGACAATATCAAAAAGATATTTTTAATAGAGAACATTTAAAAAATAGAATGAGTAATAGAATAAACAGAAGCTGCCTCTCCCCAGACAAATATTTGAATAACAAAGAGGCACGCAAATAACTATTATATTTATACAAGTACAGAAGTTCAGAAGAAATGTCGTTTTATTGTGAAAGAGAGAAAAATCAGTTTCATTAAAGTCCACATAATCAAATAATACACCTACAGAGCCAGATTATGAACAGCAACATGACAATACATAGGTTCTTTATGCTAAAGAACAAAACATGTACTGAGGAAGTAAATTCTATGGGGAAACACTTCAAGGTTTCAAATTTTAAAAACAAATAAGGCCCTTTTACTATGTGGGAAGACCACTGATCCATTTTAATCCTTGACGATAAAGAATACTGATTCAAATAAGAATGTATAGTACTCAATACATAAAAGCAGCTCTTTAAACCATGGGCAAACAAATTCAAATCCAAGAATACACATACAAGAGACCTTGGTCAATAAAATAATTTTTAGAGTTCACTGTACTGTTTTGGGAAGGATTCCTACTATAGTGTGTGTATGCATGTTGGATGGACACTTGACTAGTTACTGAGGATGATCAAATATCCAGAACAAACCAGTTTGATGGGATTTCAACTAAAAATTGGACTCATGGTGAGCATGCCCAGGGTAGGAACTACTCAGCTTAACTGCAGCATGGTCAAGGAGATGTTCTCCTCATTTTGAACAGTTTAAGAGAACAACATTGATTAAATCATGATTCTACAGATGGAATACTGCCCCCTCCTGCCTTGTATGCATTTTCTCTTTGAGCCAGTCAATTTGCCTTTAATTTGCAATGTCTTTCACCCTCCATCATGGAGCTTATACTGTTCTGCTATGGTAGGAATACTTCCCAAAGCAGTACGATGAACTCTTAAAATTATTTATTGACCAAGCTCTCTTGTATGTGTGTTCTTGGATTTGAGTTTGTTCACCTATGGTTTCAATAGCTGCTTTTTATGGACTGCATATTATACATTCTCAATGAGACATGACTGAGTGGGGTTTTAAGGTTTAGCTGTTAACACATGAGAAGCTTTCTTAAAGTAAGACAGACAAAATTCACAGGGCGGATGACTGCCCAGTGTGCCTCACTGACGGATACTTAACCCCCATGATGGTTTCTATGGTGGCCTATTAAGCATGACAATAAGACTCCAGAGACAATTAGCTAAATGATGGAAAGTATTCCTCAAGCAGGTCTTTCTTTTCTTTTTAAACATAATTACTTAATATTTTTAACTTGATAGTCAGAGAGAAACTGAGAGAGGGAAGGGAAGATCGAGGATGAATGAGAGAGACATCTGTAGCACTGTTTCACTATTGTGAAGTGGAGACCAGAGGCTTCAACCTGGGTCCCAGTGCGTGGTAATGTGTGCACTAGACCAGGTATATGATCACCTGGCCCCTCAGGCATGCTTTTCTTTCTTTTATTTTAATTTATTTAAAAAGGAGACATTAACAAAACCATAGGACAAGAGGGGTACAACTCCACACAATTCCCACCACCAGATCTCCGTATCTCATTCCCTCCCCTGATAGCTTTCCTATTCTTGGATAAAGAATTCCAAGGTCATTGTGGGATGCAGAAGGTGGAAGGTCTGGCTTCTGTAATTTCAAGCATGCCTTTCTATGTGAACATGTAGAATATAAATTTACCTGCATCACCAGTGTTTCCCAGGTCCTCACCTCTGCGGAGTCCTATCCCACTAGGGAAAGATAGAAACAGGCTGGGTTGACCTGCCAATGCCCATGTTCAGTGGAGAAACAATTACAGAAGCCAGAACTCCCACCTTCTGCACCCCAAAAAGAATTTTGGTTCATACTCCTAGAGGGGTAAGTGTTAGGGGAAGATGACCCAAAGACTCTGAATTCCAATTCCATCATGACCTGAAGAGAGAGGGGTGAAGGGGAAGAATCTACACATGAAAGCTGATAAATGAGAAAATATGACCTTGACATTAATAAAAGTATATTTTCTACAAATCTAAAAAAAAATTACCTGCATCTATTAACAGGTTTTACCCTAACTTGCTAGTCTTTGTTTAATTTTCTAACATTTGACAGAAAAAACAGTATCACTGCATGTAGTTTTACTGTCATCTTTAAACATGACTTTGGAAGTTTTAGACTTAAGGATACAGTACATGAATCCCAAAAGGTAGATACAAAATTAAAACAAAAGATACAAATTGTCTTTTCTGTCTATATCCCCAATACTGCTGCAACCAGTGCATGTTAGAATCTGGAAACCATGCATTGTATTATTGTTATTGCTTTTTGATTAATTTTTTAATAATTTTTTGGAGGGCTCAGTGCCAGCACTATGAATCCATTGCTTCTGGAGGTCATTTTTCCCATTTTCTTGCCCTTGTTATTGTTATTACTGTTGTTGTTGTTGTTGGGTAGGACAGAGAGAAAATCGAGACAGGAGGGGAAGACAGAGAGGAGAGAAAGATAGACACCTGCAGACCTGCTTTACTGCTTGTGAAGCGACCCCACTGCAGATGGGGGTCTGGGGGCTTGAACCAGGATCCTTAACACTGGTTCTTGCACTTTGCACCATGTGTACTTAACCCACTGCGCTACTGCCCACCCCCCTATTTTTTAAATACTTTTTTATTAGTGATTTAATAAAGATTGACAAGATTGTGGTATAAGAGCGGTGCAATTCCATAGAAACCTCACCACCAGAGTTCCATATCCCATCTCCTCCATTGGAAGGACCCCTAGTCTTTATCCCTCTGAGAGTATGAACCAAAGATCTTTATGGGGTACAGAAGGTGGAAGGTCTGGCTTCTGTAATTGCTTCTCTGCTGGACATGGGCATTGACAAGTCAATCCATACCCTCAGCCTGTTTCTATTTTTCCCTAGTATGGTAGGACTCTGGGTAGGTGGGGTTCTAGTACACAGTGTTGAGGTTGTCTGCCCAGGGAAGTCAGATTGGTTTCATGGTAGCATGCAACTTGGTTGCTGAAAAGCATTAGGATATAAAGCAGAACAGTTTGTTTAATAGCCAGGAGCCTAAAGGTAAACATAGAGCAGATGAGATTTGGGGTCTTCATGTTGGGAGGAACTAGGACGTCTATTTTAGGTCTATTCTAAGGGGCTGATGGCTTTACTAATTTTTGACTGTGCCCAACAGCTAACATGCAGGTGGGCTAGGAGTATTGTCTGGGAAGACAGTGGTAGAGGATAGGGCAGACATAAACATCCACTAGCCCATAGTATATGTACTACCTGAAAATAAATATGTGAAATAAAACAAGAACACATCTTTATATATGCATTTTAGGGCCAGGGAAGTGGCTTAGAAGTAGAACACATGCCTTGTAAGCCCGAGACCCTGGTTTCATCTCTGGCATTATATTTAAAAAAAAAAAAAAAAAAGGCGGGAGTCGGGCTGTAGCTCAGCAGGTTAAGCGCCAGTAGTGCAAAGCACAAGGACCTGCATAAGAATCCCAGTTCGAGCCCTGACTCCCCACCTGCAGGGGAGTCGCTTCACAAGCGGTGAAGCAGGTCTGCAGGTATCTATCTTTCTCTCTCCTCCTCTGTCTTCCCCCTCCTCTCTCCATTTCTCTCTGTCCTATTCAACAACGATGACAACAACAATAACTACAACAATAAAACAACAAGGGCAACAAAAGGGAATAAATAAATAAATAAAATATTAAAAGAATTTTTTTTAAAAAAGGCATTAACAGACAGAACATCATAAATGGTGGATCCATGCTCTGGTTTCAGTCAGCCTCTGTCTTCCTCTCACTATTCTTAAAAATTTCATTTTAAGACAACATTTATGTAGTAAAAACTATATAAGTGTAGTCTGAAAATGTAGTCTGAATAATGGTATATATAATGGTAGCAATATGTCTTTTTAATCACTAAGAAAGTTTCTGCTTATTATTTTCTTAGAAGTTAGAAGAATGACACAATTGTTAGTCATTAGACAGAGAAATGACAAGAAAACTATAAGCTTAGTCATTGTTAGAATTATACTCAGTTGCTAATTGCTGTGTTGTTTTTTCCCCCCTTTTTCCTGGGAAGTGTTATCCTTTATTAGTTTGAAAATCTGCCTGTAAATACTTACTTTGTGAAATCTAGTCAGAACCCTCTGAGAACATCTTGTCTCCACTTTACTTTGAGAAAACAACCAAATTCACATAAAAATTGAAACCAAACTCCAAACATTTGGGACATACTAGTATGAAATATTTCTAATAATCAGTAACTTAAAAATCAAGATACAGGAGTCGGGTGGTAGCACAACGAGTCAAGCGCATGTGGCGCAAAGCGCAAGGCCCGGTGTAGGGATCCCGGCTCCCCACCTGTACAAGAGTCGTTTCACAGGCGGTGAAGCAGGTCTGCAGGTGTCTGTCTTTCTCTCCTCCTCTCTATCTTCCCCACCTGTCAACATTTCTCTCTGTCCTATCCAACAACAACGACATCAATAATAATGACAACAATAAAAACAACAAGGACAACAAAGGGGAATAAATAAATAATAAAAAAATTTTTTAAAATCAAGATACTGTATGTTTCAGAGTAAAGAAATCAGGGGCCCAGTGGTGGCACATGCAGTAAAATGCACACACCTGACCACGTGCAAAAACTCTGGGCTCAGTTCCTGGTCCCAACCTGGTCACAATCAGTCATCAGTGTTGCGGATGTTTCTCTTTCTTTCTCCTTCTCTTCCTTCTCTCCTTCCTCTTCTCCATTAGTGTCTCCATCAGGAAAAAAAAAAAAAAAGGAAAAAAGGGGAAGGAAAAACATAGCTTCTAGGAGTGGTGGGGTTTTAGAGCAGACAACGAGCTCCAGAAATAACCCTGATTGGGGGAAAACATAGTGTAGAAACCAGAATAAAGCCATTTTGAATATAGAATTTAGAGGCCCAAGAAATAGATTTGATTTTTTGTTTCTAGTATATGGTTAAAATGTAAAATATAGTCAGTTTTACAAACTATCTCTGACTAAGACTGTAAGTGAACAAGAACAGAAGTTCAAATATTTAAATAAAAATAATGTAAAATAGGTAACTGTCATGTAATATCAGATTTGTAGTAGGCTCTATGATGAGCTGGATTTTTTTTTTCAAGAGTGGCCTGGGAGGTTGGTACAGTGAACTCTAAAGAATGAAGTCCCAAGTTCAATGCCTGGCACAGCATATATGAGAGTGATCCTCTGGTTCTTCTCTCTCTTCTCTCTCCTCTCATTAATAAATGTATATTTTGAGATCCAATAGTGTGATGAAGGAGTAACAAGGAACAAAAGACCATGCTGGGGGAAAAACCAAATAAAACAGAAAGAAAAAAAAACCCTGAAACCTCATAAAACAATCTACAAAGCTTGGGAAAGATCACTAAGGGGCTGGTGCGTGCAAACAGGTGTGTGAAAGGGGTGACAGGGAGCAACATGGGATAAAGGTGGCTGGAACCAGAGCTGTATGGCAGATATGTAATGCAGGTATATACAGTAGATAAAGAAAGTAGATGGAGTCATTTTCAAGTGTGGACTCTGCACTGAGAGGGGGGCAGCAACAAGGGGAAAGTAAAAACCATGGAACAGGGCAGCTGAAAAAGTGTGGGGAAAATGCCCCCAAACTTACTAACTCTTTAATTCCCATACCAGAGCAAATCTGTAAGATGGAGATTTAAAATGTAGTGAAAATGAACTGAAAATTCTCTCTCAAAGAAAAGAAATTAAACAGAAACTATTAATTGAAAGTAAGTCATTAAGGGCTGAGGATATACATAAGCAACAGGGGGAGCAGGTTCAATCCCTGGCACAATCCCTGGCACCACCGTAAGACAGAACTGAGCAATGCCCTCGTAGTAAGAAACAGAACGGCAGAGATAAAGAAAAGCATTCACTAAGCACATATCCGGTGAACTGCATTTATCTTACTTTATAATAATACTATGACATTCTGCAAGACAAAACTAATCAGACCAGGCACCCCAGAGACTTGGATTCTACTTTCAGGTTTGTGTGTGTGTGTGTGTGTGTGTGTGTGTGTAATATCTTTGCCAAATCATTTAACTTCTCCATATTCTCCTCTGCTTCCTCATCTTTTGTAACACAGAAATAAATCATTTTGTTGTCAATCTAATTTAGAGAGGTAGGATTAGACTAAATGCCACTCCCATTCTGCGGTCAAATTGAAAAGGATTTACCTTTCTCATCACCAGGCTGATGATTTAGTTACTTAGTGCCAGTAGGTGAAACATTAACTTCTGATTTACATCACCACCTATTTAAATTCTGAAAGTCAAATAAATGTAAGGACTGGCATCATGACGTGCCAAGGCACAGAGAGTGGGTGGAATCACTTTTCTTCCATATACGGAAAGCCCTGTAAGTTTAAGTCTGTTAGACATTTAGTAACCAAGAATATTTCTATAATAAGCAGTTATGCAAGTCTGCGTGTCTGAATATGTACATGCAAATGGCAGCCCCAGGGGAAGAGTATCCAATGTGGGGAATTGTGTATCAACCCCAAATCTTCCCTGCAAAGTTTAGTGGCAGGAGATATTCTCATTGCTATTTTAAGTGTTTGTCCTCAGGAACTCTTGATTCCACCTATGCACCCACAGTCACACCAACTGAGGCTTGAGGAGACTTCATTTACCAACATTTGTATCTCAGAGCATTTGGTGGGAAAAAATACAATTTGGAGGGATCAGACACAAATTTCATGTTGCTCTTTCCTAAAACTCTTATCTTTCTTTTACTTCATTTGCAATTGCCAGACTTTTCATGACATCCTTCTCACAGATTAAAATTTTACTTAGTAAGTACCTCTCGTCAAGTCTTATTGATTTAATCTTACTGCTTGGATAATGCATTATGCAATAAAATGGGTGGCATCTTAGTGCACATCATGGTGGCAGACTAGTATGACATTTTGAGCAGGATTTTAATGTCTCTGTTGGTCTTCATAAATGTTACCAATATTCTTGTAAGTAACACACTTAAAATATCTTCCTAAACATTCCAATTGGGCCTAGTACATTTCTTTGTTTTTCTACTAGTTAACTTTGAATAAAGAAGGAAGTGAAATAGAATCTTTCTTTCACTTCAACTCCCTCCCTTCTTTCTGTTTCTTTCTCTCTTAATTTTTCTGCCTGCCTGTCTGCCTGCCTTCTTTCCTTTCACCCACTAGATGCCTATATGGTGACTTCACAGCTCAGAGCAGCCATGTTTGTTTGTTTGTTTTTCTTTTTGATTGAAGGTGAGACAGAAAATGCTGTTGAGAAGGACAGACACCTACACAACTGCCCCACTACTCCTGAGCCTGTCCCTCTTCAGGTGGGTGCCAGGGTTACCTGTCCTCACAAATGGTAACATGTACTCGACTGACACCTAGACAGAATTTTGAATAGACGTAATGTTGGATTAGTACTATTTTTGCACTTTGTATCCGTATTTCTGATGTGCAAATTCTGTTGCTACTAGTATAGTTACTAGCCTCCAGAATGCATTCATGCCAAAGGAGAACTGTGTGTGGGGGGTGGGGTGGGGGAGGTTTGGGCTTCTTAAGACTTTCTACTATTATTACATTTAAATTTCAGATTTTTAATGTAAGGTAATTTTACTTTTTCCTCTGAGTTTCTTCTGCTTACCCAAAACTGTCATTTTTGCATTTTTATGAAGTATCTTTCAAAGCATGTTGACACTGCTTTGATGGTCATGGCGTTACCATATAAACCAGAAAAGCTCAAAATGTATAAAATACTTACCTGGGGGGGGGGGCAATGCAATCTCATATATTCAAGAAGACTTAAGGCATTTTCATTTGCTGAGTAGTTTCACTATGTGAATGTGGAAACTATAACCAGACAAGTAAAGCTATAGCATTTCATTATCTAATGATTCAATCTTAGGTGTTCTTTGAAGACACAGTAATAGCATTGTAACAGGATTACCCTCTTACTGCTTCTGACCAAGTCATCTCTGAAGACACAGTCTTTACTAGACTGGGCAAGTCTGCTAAAACTTAGTTTCAATAATCTAAAATTATTCCCTCTTAGCAAATATCAAGCAGCTATTACAAACAAAGGTTTATTAGGAGCTAGAAGCCAGAGGATAAAAAAAAAAAAAATCACACATCTTCTGCCTTCATGGAACTTACAATTTACTGAGAGAGAAAAAGGAAGAGATGGAGAATGCATATATTCATTAAGTATAACAGTGAACTAGAAATGAGAAAAAAACTACCAAAGGACACATACATTAAAGTGATAAGAAGTAGGGGAAGGGACATTCTAGAAAAGAAAAAGCATGTAAAAAATCCTAAGTGAGAAAGAGGTCAGCAAATCCTATCAAAGATAACTGGTATGGCTAAGCATGTAGCATCCTAAGGGCAAAAGGAAGTAGCTGAAGGAGCAAGGCAGAGACAGAATTATTTGCAAATCACTGCTAAGTAGGGAATAAATAAGAAGTGTGGGTGGCTTCACTGCCTCTCATATGAAATACATGAAATTAATCTTAATATATAAAGGTGAGGCTGGGGACATAGCTCAACTGGTAGAGAGCAGAACTGGTTTCTTTTGAAGGTTTATTTTATTATTAATATTATTTATTTGTTTGTTTGTTTTTACCAGAGCACAGCTCAGCTCTAGCTTATGGTGGTGCAAGTGATTGAACCTGGGACCTCAGAAACTCAGGCATTAGAGTTTTTTTGTATAACCATTATGCTATCTTCCTCTCCCTATGGATTTATTTTCAAGAGTGACTTTACTTTTTTTTTGTTGCTGGGCATATTACATAGATTTACTGAACCATCCATCTCTGCATCCGTAGGATGAATCCCACTTGCTCTTGGTAGGTTATTTTCTTGATCTGCTGTTGGGTTCAATTTGCCAAGGTTTTGGTAAGGATTTTTGCATGAAAGTTCAGCAAAAATATGGCCTATAGTTTGCCTTTTTTTGGGGGGGGGGTATTGTTTTTTAATTTGGTCATCACCAAAACTTCACTGTTCCAAGTTAAACTTTTTTTCAGATAGAGACACAGAGGGAGAAAGAAACCACAGCGCCAAAGTTTCCTCTTGTGCAGTGGAGGCTGGGCTTGCACCTGGGTCAGGCATGTGGCAAAGTAATGCATCATCCAAGAGAGCTACTTTGCTGACCTGCTCTGTAGTTTTCTTTTTTGTGTGCTGTTCTTTCCCTCTTCAAGGATCAGGGTGGTGCTGGCATCATACAGGGTTTACATGCCTGAGATTTCTAATTCCATTTCCAGCACCAAATATACTAATGTGGTGCTCTGACCTCTCTTTCTCATGAAATAAATAAAACAAAGCTTAAAGAAGTGAGGCGAGAGTACTCCTCTTCAAGGATCAGGGTGGTGCTGGCATCATACAGGGTTTACATGCCTGAGATTTCTAATTCCATTTCCAGCACCAAATATACTAATGTGGTGCTCTGACCTCTCTTTCTCATGAAATAAATAAAACAAAGCTTAAAGAAGTGAGGCGAGAGTACTCCAGGAGGTGGCACAGTGGATAAAGCATTAGATTCTCAAGCATGAGGTCCTGAATTCAATCCCTACCAATACATGCACCAGAGTGATATCTGATTCTCTCTCCTCCTATCTTTCTCATAAATATATAGATAATCTTTAAAAAACAAAAAGCGGGAGTTGGGCGGTAGCGCAGTGGGTTAAGTGCACGTAGCGCAAAGCGCAAGGACTGGCATAAGGATCTCAGTTCGAGCCCCTGGCTCCCCACCTAAGGGGAGTGAAGCAGGCGGTGAAGCAGGTCTGCAGATGTCTGTCTTTCTCTTTCCCTCTCTGTCTTCCCCTCCTCTCTCCATTTCTCTTTGTCCTATCCAACAACGATGACATCAATAACAACAATAATAACTACAACAATGGCACCAAAAGGGAATAAATATTTTTTAAAAAGTGAGGTGATAGGAAAGAGACTGGATGACAGATAGCTAAGTTGCTCAATCAAGATGTGAAATCAAATGCTTTGAGCTAGAGTGGCTGGCAGTGGCAACAGGAAACTAAGTGAGAGTCTGTTTCCATGTTGGATATGGAAATGAAACGGAATGAAGATGGATATGAGGGAGAGGAAAACAAGATGATGATTCTCATGTGGTCGAAAATTAAGTGGAAGAAGACAGCATTTACTGAGGTGGAAAGAATGGGAGAAGGGGCTTGTGAAAGACGCAGTGATCTTAGAGGTATGTCATAGGCATGAGTGGTGGTGTTAACATTAAGGCAGCAGGCAGGCTGGGTCTGGAGGTCAGAAATTCACTGGTAGCTACCAACATGGGATATACTGGCACCTGATGGCCTGTGAAGTCAGAGGAGTGGATAGTAGCTCAGTCTGGGCATTTATTTATTTATTTATTGACTTATTAATACCAGAGCACTGCTCAGGTCTAGTTTATGGTGGTGTGGAGAATTGAATCTTGTCAGTGTGAGTTGAAATTAAATGAGAGGAGGGTCTTAGGATTAAGCCTCAGTGAATTCTAATATTTAAAACAAAAGTGCTTGGAATGATGAAATAGCGGAGTGAAAGTCAGGATGCAGTCACAGAAGCCATTGGGTGGGGCAAAGCTGGGTTTTTTTTTTTCCTTTTTTCTTTACTGGGGGGATTAATGGTTTACAATCGAAAGTAAAACACAGTAGTTTGTACATGTGTAACAGTTCTTAGTTTTCCACATAACAATTCAACCCCCACTAGGTGCTCCTCTGCTGTCATGTTCCAGGACCTGAGCTCCCCACCCCACCCCAGTCTTTTATTTTGGTGCAATACACCAACTCTAGTCCAAGTTCTGCTTAGTGTTTTCTCTTCTGATCTTGTTTTTCAACTTCTGCCTATGAGTGAGAACATCCCATATTCATCCTTCTGTTTCTGACTTATTTCACTTATATGATTCCTTCAAGCTCCATCCAAGATAGAGTGAAGAAGGTGAATCTACCATGTTTAATAGCTAAGTAGTATTCCATTATGTATATAGCCCACAACTTACTCAGCCACTCATCTGTTGTTGGACACCTGGGCTGCTTCCAGGTGTTGGCTATTAGAAATTGTGCTGCTATGAACATAGGTATACACAAATCTTTTTGGCTGGATGTGAAAGTTGTTTCTTTTAAAAGGTTCACTTTTAGATCAAGTGAAGATGGTGGCTAGTTTTGGCAAGCTATGGCCTCCTCTTCTCTACAGAACACACATCAATGATTTATCCCCATAATTCTTTAAAAAAATTAATCTCATGAGGGACAGAGAGACTGGAGCACTGCCACACCATATGCAATGACAAAACTCAAAGCTGGACCCCATGCCTGTAAGTCCCAGGCTCTAGACTGAACCAACTCTCTGGGGACCCTATAGTTCTTGACAAAAAAAAAAAAAAAGAAATACATATATATGTATATATATACAGAGAGAGAATCCCAAATCAGAAAATACACTAAGTTAGAGAAGTGATTTTTAATTTAATTTTTTTAATTAACTGCCTACTTTTTTTCCTGACAAATTTTTGATCTGAATTTACCTGTCCTATCTTGACTAAATATGGCACAGAGAATTAAAGCAGTAAATCTTAAGACTGAACATCCCATTAGAGAAAATGAAATAAGCTTTATGACAGGATCAAGTAGTGACTATGTAATTCAAAAGGAAACCATAATGGTTTAAGTGGGATAATACATTTCACTTCATGCCACAGAAGCGGCACAGAAATCAATAAAGCATATAGCCACAACAGAATTATTAAGAGGGTATCATATGCATGAAAAATTATGACTATGGTTTCAAATACTTATTCATCACAGATGTAGTGAGCAGTATATACTATGACAAGAACATTCTAGCAATTTAAAAAAAAAAAGCCCTCTTTTGAGAAAACTCATTAGAGCATTCATTGTCTTAGATTGAGACTGAAGAGAAGTCCTTTCAAAGCAATTTTTAAAATGATACCAGATGTGACTTTTCAAACCGCAGTATATAAGCCATCTCAAATGGGTAAAAAGCATTCTTCAATTTGAAAAAGCTACAGTTCAGATATATAAAGGTTTTAATATTATACTTCCTTGGAATTACAGACCTATTCAAGTTTTAAAAAATAACCTGGGGTCAGGAGACAGCTCACCTAGGCATGAGCCCCTGGCTCAGCACCACATGAGGACACTACTCTAGGCTAAGCTGCACCGTGCTGTAGTGTCTCTCCTCTGTCCTGCTCTGCCTCTCTTGCTCTATCCGGAATTGACAGGGAGAAAAAATAGTCTACACAGAACAGCACAGATATGAAGCTCTAGAGGGTCAGAAAATAACTAATTAAAAGGGGAAAAAAGCTAAATCTCGAGGGCAAGTGCTGCAGTACCCTAGAGAGTGCACATACTGCCGTGTGTGAGGGCTCGGGTTCAAGTGCTGGTCCCCACCTGTGGGATGGGGGTGTTTACAAGTAATGGAGCAGTGCTGCAGGCATTCCTCCTTCTCTCTGTCTCTCTCCCTCTCTCCACACTCATCTCTGTCTAAAGAAAAAAGGGAAAATTGGCTAGAATGATGGAGTCATTGTGCAGTCCACAAACCCCAGCAAAAACTCTGGTGGCAAAAAGAAAAAGAATCTATATGCACCTCTGTATTCATAGCTGCATTATTCACAATAGCCGAAGAGTGAAAGCAGCTTACATGCCCATCAGCAGATGACTGGCCAAAGAAAGTGTGAAATACTACTCTAGTCAAAAAGGATGATGTTGCGTCTTTTAGAACTAAATAGAGGAAATTGGAAGTGGTTATGTTTAGCGAAATAAGTAAAGAGATGAGACACAACTACTGGATGCTTTCACTCGTATTTGGCTTCTAGAGAACTGATAATACATTCATGAACTTGCAAAATAATAAAATAAACAAAACAGATGCAACCATACCCTATCCCTAAGACTCTGAGAACTACGGTAGTTATCCTGAGGGGGGTGGGGTCACAGAACTTTGGTGGTGTGTGCTGTGTAGAAGTATATTCTATAATCTTACAATCTTGTAAACCATTATTAATCACAAATAAATAAATCTACAAAAATTTTCTATGATCACAGACAGGGGGACTTCTATTTAGCCCCATAATCCCCTGTAGTTCTTTGTTACTGCCACTGTATTATATAGGAAGGGTCAAAGACATACAATTAGGAAGGTAGGGCTAAGGGGGAAGCAAACTTCAAATAATTAGCTCTACCCCCTCCCCCAGGCTTTCCCTGGGGATATGTGCCTGGAGTGATCTGACAGCTCCCAGCAGATTTTATTTGCCTTCTTTTTCCCAGATAGAAGGGATAGAGAGGGAGGAAGGAGAGAAGAGACACTAGCAGTGTTTATGAAGCTTCCTTTTAATGATGCCCCTATATTGTGGCTAGGGGCTGGGATGAATCCTCACACATGGCCAGGAGTGTGCTCAGGTAACTATCACATGGCCTCCATTTGTATTAACTTTTCAACTTAAAACAATAAACACAATTATTCAAAAAAGAAAAAGAAAATCACATATATTTTGCTAGTGCTCTATAATTTTTTAAATTTACTATCAAGTTTTTGTCTGAATGTAATTTTCAGTTGTTTGAGCAGTAGTATAAAATTTCATAATTTTAACTTAATATATCAGATATTTTCCATATTTCTATTTATTTTTTAAAATAGTATTTTATTCCATTGATTTAATAAGATACATTTTAGTTGACCACACTGATTTTTTTTTGTTAGTTTCTTATCTTGATTTTTACTTACTTGTAATTAAAGATACAGATCTTTCATTACAAAAACCTTCATTAGAGAGACAGATGGAACCAGAGCACTGCTCAGCTCTGGCTTATGGTACTGCTACTGAATGAACCTGGGAGCTCACAGGCTCAGGCATGAAAAATTCTTGCATAACCATTATACCTGTTTGTTGTGTTTCTTAATGTTCCTTAGTGGAATTCTGTCCTTACAATAAGTTCCAAGATAGTAACATTTTGATGACTTAAATGATGCTTCTTTGTAGGAAATCACTATTTTCACCACTTTTTATCTGACACATGTAACTTATGAATGGAAAATACTCTAGAACTATCACACCAAAACTCTTAATATTAAATTTTAAAATGGATAGATAGTATAAAACATAGCCACAGAGATAACACACACTAAAAACAATGCCAAGAACTGCATACATAGAAACAATGTCAGAGGTCCTACTAATTGCTCACAACAAGCTATATCAGTGTTCTATTATGTTCTCAAAATATGGTTCTCCAACATTCCTCACCCAAAATATCACCTTCGTCAATTCCCTCTTTTCTTATCGCAGTTAGTCAAAGCTATAGGTCTATCATCTCCTTTCAGAATCTCTCCCCTCAAGCTCCTTTAAAAGCACTACAATCATCATAGTGACTATTCTTTGACAGTATTAGTTGGGCTGAAAAAAAACACTACTTAAGTAAAACTCAAGTATGCTAACAGGAATCCATACACAAATATGAAACTTCAAAATAAACATATAACAGCATACTCTGGTCTTGGACACCAGCGATATTTTTTATATACCAGCGATATTCTTTACTGCTTTGGTGCTAGGGATTGGACCTAGGGAATCATACAAGGCACAAACCCTACCACTGAGCTGCACCCTCAGCCCTACCTGTGCTTATATGTAACTCCAAGAAAAAATTGGCTCCTCCAAAACTACCTTATATATTGTCTCTAGTGCCAGGCTAGCATGGAGGTGCCTCTTCCCAGGCGCATACTCTCTGGGTTGGAAAGTACTCTACCGGAGCCAGCCTGGGCTGCTACTCACACAACGACGCAAGGGAAATGACTCAGGAACAGACACGTGGTGGCGAGACAATGCAATACATTTATTGATCAGAGAGCCAAGACTTTTAAAGGGCAGACCCGGAAGTGGCAAGTAAGAAATGGAATGGCTAGGAAAGGGGCGGAGAAAGGCAAAAGGGGGCTGGGAAGGTAGAAACTTCCTTAGCAACTGTTGCTAGGGTTGTAACTGGTAGGATTAATATTAGGTCTTGAGGGTAGAAAGAAGATAGATCAAAGGAATGGAATGAGTGGGGATCTTTCAGGCAAAACAATGATTATGTAGATAGACCATAGTATCAGGAATGCAGGGTGCTTTGTGAGCCCTGCCAAGCTCAGGCACATCCTCACAATTTCCCAACCACATCCTCACAATTTTCCAACACCTAGGATATATCAGACACTCTCTGAACTTCTGTGATTGAGGTTTTAATGTCTCCTAATCAAGTTTACCTTATCTGCATGTTTTTGTTCAAATCCTACCCTCAGATCCTCCAATTAGAAATCTTTTTACAAATGACCAATAATTATCCCAAGTGGTTTTGTCTTCACCCTGACCCCTTCTTGCTGCCTGGCATAAAGACTAATCCTACAGTAACCACAGAGTAGACATTTATTCAGGTAGTTCCCAAGACATGAGTGCCTACTGCACCATGTAGCAGTGACTACTAGTCTTCATCAAAACCGTCTCCTCTTCTTACACAACAGAGGGCTTTTTAGACCACATGCCTACTGAGCTCGAATCTGTTTCCAACTTTCCAAAGCAGGACCTATGACCAAGTTCTTTTTTTTTTTTTTCTCATCAGAATACTGCTCAATTCTGGCTTATGTGTTGGCTACTGGGGACTGAAGCTGAAACCTAACAATGACAACCAAAAAAAATTTCTGCACAACTGCAATGCAATCTCCCTGGCCTGTGACTAAGTTTTGACCAGAGGGGGTTAGTATATCATGTTTAACCTTAGAAGGGCATGACCACTCACCTCAGTTCCTTCTGCTGACTAGAATATAGAATTTATCATCAATGATGAACTTTCTGTTTGAGGGAGATAAAAAGTCCTGAACATTCCACAAGGGAGAGATGCAGTACTAACTGACCTGGAGAGTGAGCCTCTTTTTTGTAGTAGTTATATGCAATATTCATTTTTGTTTGATTGTTTTAAATTTCTTTACTGGGAATTAATGTTTTACATTCAACAATAAATACAATAGTTTGTATATGCATAACATTTTTCAGTTTTTCATATAACAATACAATCCCCACTAGGTTCTCTGTCATCCTTTCTGGACCTGTATTCTCCTCCCCACCCACCCCAGAGTCTTTTACTTTGGTGCAACATGCCAATTCCAGTTCAAGTTCTACTTGTGTTTTCTCTTCTGATCTTTTTTTTCAGCTTCTGCCTGAGAGTGAGATCATCCCATATTCATCCTTCTGTTTCTGACTTATTTGACTTAACATGAATTTTTCAAGGTCCATCTAAGATCAGCTGAAAACAGTAAGGTCAGCCACTCATCTGTTGTTGGACACCTGGGTTGCTTCCAGGTTTTGGCTATTATAAATTGTGCTGCTGCTAAGAACATATGTGTACACAGATCTTTCTGGAGGGGGGTGTTGGGTTCCTTAGGATATATCCCCAGGAGAGGAATTGCAGGATCATGGGGTAGGTCCATTTCTAGCCTTCTGAAAGTTCTCCAGACTGTTCACCAAAGATTGGACCAATTGACATTCCCACCAGCAGCGCAGGAGGGTTCCTTTGACCCCACAACCTCTCCAGCATTTGCTGTTACCTTTTCTGATGTCTGACATTCTCACAGGAGTGAAGTGGTAACTCATTGCCTTTATTTGCATTTCTCTGACAATCATAGACTTGGAGCATTTTTTTCATGTGTCTCTCAGCCTTCTGGATCTCTTCTGTGGTGAAGATTCTGTCCAAGTCCTCTCCCCATTTTTGGATGGGGTTATTCGTTTTCTTGTTGTTGAGTTTGGCAAGCTCTTTATATATTTTGGTTATTAAACTCTTGTCTGATGTATAGCATGTAAGGGTCTCCCATTCTGTGAGGGGTCTCTTGGTTTGGGTAGTGGTTTCTTTTGCTGTGCAGAAGCTTTTTAATTTGATGTAGCCCCATAGGTTTATACTTGCCTTAGTCTTCTTTGTAAGTGGATTCGTTTCATTGAAGATGTCTTTAAAATTTATGTGGAAAAGAGTTCTGCCAATATTTTCCTCTAAGTATCTGATAGTTTGTGGTCTAACATCCAAGTCCTTGATCCACTTGGAATTTACTTTTGTATATGGTGAAATATAGTGGTTCAGTTTCATTCTCCTGCATGTTTCAACCCATTTTTTTCCAACACCATTTATTGAAGAGACTCTGCTTTCCCCACTGAATATTCTGGGCACCTGTGTCAAAGATTAGATGTCCATAAGTGTGGGGGCTTAATTCCAGGCTCTCAATTCTATTCCACTGGTCAGTGTGTCTATTCATGTTCCAGTACCAAGCAATTTGGATGACAACGGCCCTATAATACAATTTGAGATCTGGGAGTGTGATGCCTTCAGTTCTGTTCTTTCTTCTCAAGATTGTTTTGGCAATTCTAGGTCGTTTCTGGTTCCAGATAAACATTTGTAGCATTTGTTCTATTCTCCTCAACAATGTGTTTGGGATCTTGATGAGGATAGCATTCAATTTGTATATGGCTCTGGGTAGTATATTCATTTTGATTATGTTAATTCTTCCAACCCATGAACATGGAATATCTTTCCACTTCTTTGTGTCTTTTTCAATTTCCTTGAGTAGTGACTCCTAATTTTCAGTATACAAGTCTTTCACTTCTTTGGTTAGGTTTATTCCTAGATATTTTATTGTTTTTGTTGCTATAGTAAAAGGAACTGATTTCTGGATTTCAATTTCTTCTAGTTTAGAGCTTGCATAGAGGAATGCCACTGACTTTTGAATGTTAATTTTGTAGCCTGACACCTTACTGTATTGCCTGATGATTTCCAAAAACTTCCTGCTGGATTCCTTAGGTTTTTCTGTGTATACTATCATTTCATCTGCAAATAGGGAGAGTTTGACTTCTTCTCTTCCAATCTGTATGTGATTCATTCCTTGTTCCTAAGTGATTGCTATGGCAAGAACTTCCAACACTATGTTGAACAGTAATGGTGATAGTGGGCAGCCCTGTCTAGTGCCTGATCTGAGGGGAAATGCTTCCAGTTTTTCACCATTGAGTATGATGTTGGCTGGAGGTTTGCTATATATAGACTCCACTATCTTCAGGAATTTTCTATCAAACCCCACTTGGTCATGATGACAATCTTTTTAATAGACTACTGTATCTGGTTGGCTAGAATTCTGTTCAATATTTTCGCATCTATGTTCATCAGAGAGATAGGTGGCAAACGCTAGAAGAAGAAGAGAGATAGGTCTGTAGTTTTCATATTTGGTTGTGTCCCGGTCTGCTTTCGATATCAGAGTGACGTTGGCTTCACAGAAGCTGGAAGGGAGTATTCCAGTGTCTTCAATCTTCTGGAAGACTTTTAAAAGTAGAGGTATTAGTTCTTCTTGGAAGGTTTTGTAGAATTCATTTGTAAAACCATCTGGTCCAGGACTTTTATTCTTGGGAAGGTTATTGATACCTGTTTCAATTTCACTAGCTATGATGGGCCTGTTCATGTTATCTATTTCCTCTTTACTTAATTTTTGTTCATATTATCTACTTCCTCTTTACTTAATTTTCATAGGTATCTAGGAAATCGTCCATTTCTTCCAGGTTATCTAGCTTGGTGGCATATAGTTGTTCATAGAAGCCTCACAAGATATGCTGAATTTCTGCAGTGTCTGTTGTGATATATCCTCTTTCATTTACGATCTGATTTATTTTGGTCTTCTCCCTTTTTTGTTTTGTGAGTCTGGCTAAAGGTTTGTAGATTTTGTTCACTCTTTCGAAGAACCAACATTTACTTTTGTTAATCTTCTGTATGGTTTTCTTATTTTCAATGTTATTGATTTCTGCCCTAACTTCAGTGATTTCTGTCCTTCTGGTTGCTTTAGGGTATCTTTGTTCTTCTTCTTCTTCTAGGTCTTTAAGATGTACAATCAGGCTGTTTATTTGTGTTTTTTCTTGTTTCCTAATGTGTGCTTCTATGGCTATGAACTTCCCTCTTAGGACTGCTTTAGCTGTGCCCAAATATTTTGATAGTTTGTGTCTTCATTTTCATTGAACTCTCGAACATTTTTATTTCTTCCTTTATTTTCTCTTTGACCCAGTAGTTGTTAAGTAGTGTGCTGTTGAGCTTCCACATTTTGGGAGCACTCCTAATCTTTTGATGATTGTTAAGTGTTAGTTTCATTCCACTGTGGTCTGAGAAGATGCTTGGGATGATTTCAATGCTCTTCAATTTGCTTATGCTGTCTTTGTGGCCTAACATATGGTCTATCCTTGAGAATGACCCATGTGGATTTGAGTAAAATGTGTATTCCAGTTTCTTGGGATGAATGACTCTGAAAATGTCCAATAGTTCTAGTTTGTCTATCTCCTCATTTAGCTCTCTCATGTCTTTATTCATTTTCTGCCTGGATGACCTGTCAAGCTGAGAGCTGGGGTGTTGAAGTCCCCTACTCTGACTATGTTGCTGTTAACATATTGCTGTAGCTCCTTCAGTAGATGTCTTCTCATTTGGTGCATGCATGTTAATAATTAAGTCCTCTTGATTGATCTACTGAGCATTAAATAGTGTCTATCCCTATCTTTTTAAATTTTGTGTATTTTGAAGTCTATCATGTCGGATAAGAGAATAGCTGTTCCTGCCCTTTGTTCTGTGGGCCATTGTTTTGTATGATCATTTTCTTTTTCTTTTTTTTTTTTTTTCTTTCCTCCAGGGTTATTGCTGGGCTCGGTGCCTGCACCATGAATCCACTGCTCCTGGAGGCCATTTTTTTCCCCTTTTGTTGACCTTGTTGTTGTAGCCTCGTTGTGGTTATTATTATTGCCATGTTGTTGTTCGTTGTTGGATAGGACAGAGAGAAATGGAGAAAGGAGGGAAAGACAGAGGGGAGAGAAAGATAAGACACCTGCAGACCTGCTTCACCGCATGTGAAGCGACTCCCCTGCAGATGGGGATCTGGGGGCTCAAACCGGGATCCTTACACCGGTCCTTGCACTCTGCGCCACATGTGCTTAACCCACTGCGCCACCGCCCGACCCCCTGTATGATCATTTTCTATCCTTTCACTTTGATGCTGTGTTTGTTTTGTTGAGTTAGGTAGGTTTCCTGTAGACAACATATTGTTGGGTTGTGTTTTCTGATCCATCTTCCTACTCTGCGCCTTTTAATAAGTGAATTAAGGCCATTAACACTTATTGATATCAAAGACTGAAGATATTTTAATGCCATTCTTGTAGAGTTTTAGAGTGTTCTGACATATGGCCTATTTATGGTGGTCTGTTATAGGAGACCTTTCAGTACTTCTTTCTGGGCAGGCATGGTGATGGATGATTCTTTCAACTGTTGCTTGTCTGAGGTTTTGATGCCTCCATCTAGTCTGAATGATGGTCTAGCAGGATACAGTATTCTTGGCTGAAAGCCTTTCTCATTGAGCACTCGACAGATATCTTGTCATTCTCTTCTAGCCTGTAGTGTTTGTGTGGAGAAGTCTGCTGCTAACCCTTATGAGTTTTCCTCTGTAGGTGACTCTTTGCTTTTCTCTTGCAGCCTTCAGGATCCTTTCTTTATAATTATTCCTTTCCATTTTAAATAGGATGTGTTTTGGTGTCTTTAAGTCTGGGTTAATTCTGTTTGGGACCCTCTGGTCTTCTTGAACCTTTATGTCTTTGATGTTGTCCAGACTAGAGAAGTTCTCAGCTAAAATGTCATGAAGAATGATTTCTTCCCCTCCCTCTCTTTCTTCCTCTGGTAAGCCAATAATGTGTATATTATTTCTTTTACAGTCATCCCATAGGTCTGGTATCTCTTAATCTCTTCTTGAGATCTCTTACTTCTATTTCAGTGGTCTCTAATTCATCCTCGATCTTGCTAATTCTGCCTTCAGCCTCATTTATTCTATTCTCTCTCCCCTTTACTGTTTTCTGGAGTTCATCTATATCTGTTTTTTGGAGTTCATCTATTCTATTCTCTCTCCCCTCTGCTGTTTTCTGGAGTTCATCAAAATCAGAACCCTGTTCTGATACTGTTTTAGCTTGTACAACTAGCTGTGTTCTTAGCTCAGCTATTTCAGCTTTCAGCTCTCTAATAACCTTGAGATAATTAGTCTTTTCTTCCAGAGTCTCATTGGTTGTTTCTGCATTTCTTATGACAATTCTTTCAAACTCTTTACTCACTCCTGTGATTATTTCCTTAACTAGTGTTTGGATGTTGACCACATTGTTTTGTGTTTCAACCTTTGGGGGGCTTTCAGCTGGACTCTTGTCCTGGTTCATTTCTCCAATATTTCTTCTTGTTGATTTAACCATTTTATATAGTATGTTATGAGGTCCCTCTCTCAGTACTTTTCAAATTACTGATCATTCTTGCCTGGATTGACTTTTGTCTAAGTAAGGTACTTAAAAAGTTCACAGTTGTGAAAGTTGACAGTTGTTTCAATAGTATTTTAATCCCTGAGATGGAGCTCCGTGGCTTAAAAGCCTTTTTTGTTCTTTTTCTTCCCTGTAGGCTATGGGAGCCTGAGGGCTTTTAAACTATATGTAGGCTTCTTAGCTTAATCACTGACTCCTGGCCAAGAGATAAAGCAGGGTGTGGCAGAGATAATCCAGTGGTTATGCAAAGAGACTCTCACAGCCCCACCACTAGGCCACTCAGGTATAGATCTTCTCCTGAGTTTCCTCGTTAGTTCTCTGTCCCCTGGTGTCAGCACAGGGCTTCCCCACCCCTGCTCCAGATTCTGAGGGCAGTAGCAATGGATACTCACAGTTGCATTTGGTGAGTCTCAGGGGAGTCTTCTCCTCCATTCAGCTGTCTTTTTGTTGGTGAAAGAGAGTGGAGTTGGTGTCTCAACTGGTAAACTGCCGGACTGTTACCAGCAACTTAATCTCTCCCTAACTCCTCTCTGTCCAGAAGCCACACGTGTTTGCAAATCACCAGTGATTTGGTGGGTTCCTGAAGTCGTTCTAGTCCTGTCTTGTTGCAGACCCAGGTGGTCTCCTTTGGAATTCCTAGTTGAACCAGGAGAGGAGAGGAGAGAAACACAGGTGCTGCTGCTCCATAGCTCTGCCTCTGGAAGCCTCCATATACAATATTCTAACTAAATCAGGTACACTAAACTCTGAATCTAGGGGCAGGTTTTCACTAGGTCTATGACTCCCAAAAGGTCAGGAACCACTGACCCTGGTAAAGTATTAATAGGCAAGAAGTGCAGTGCCAACATGTTCTATTTTAAGAGAACATTATTTTTAATGAGCAATGCTAGAAGCTAACGTTAAATATTGCTCATGTTCTGCCTCAACCCTCTAGTATTGAGTAGCAACAACGTGATGCCACTAGAACGGATGTCAACATTAAACTTGAATTCTCCTTATTTCAGGTTTAATTCAAACAATATTAGCAGCTGTTCTTTGACACCAGCAAAATAAGCAAATCGAATATAAAGAAAAATAAGTATTTTCTTCTCATATATTTCACATAAAGCTTATTTACCAACCCACCATGAAACCCAAGAAAATGTAATTTAAAACTGTACATATAAACATGACTTCATGCAGTTAGTAGCAATGAATTAAAATAGTCAAATAGTCAAAATTCTCAATTTGATTCTTATAGAAGTCAGCACTATGGCTGGCAATTTGAAAATTGATCAAAATGTTCTGAGACCAAAAAAGAAGCCACTACTACCTCTGGCTTATGAAGGCATATAATTTCCAGAGAAAGATAGGATGAATTAAATATGTTACATATAAGTAAGAATAAATATAAAATCCTGCAACAATTAGGTTGAAATAATTGACATATGGTTAATAGTTAAATAACAAAGTAAAGCACATGGGTGTTCATGGGATTTTACATGAGCCAAGGTGTGTCAGCCTTCACAAATCACTGTAATCTATCTTGGGAAAAATTAATAGAACATGATTTATATTTATAATTTTAAAAATATTTTATTTACTTATTTTGGAGACAGAAAGAAATTGAGAGGGAAGGGGAGAGAGGAAAAAAAAAAGGAGAGAGAGAGAGGTGAGACAGACACATGCAGCACTGCATCACTACTCCTGAAACCTCTCTCCTGCAAGTTCAAGGACCTGGGTCCTTAGGCACTGTAATGTGTGTGCTCAACCAGGTATGCCACTACCTGGCCCAAAATTGTAACTCTTAATTTTACGTAATTTATATAGTTTTAACTTATAAAGGTCAAAATCATTAAGTAAAGCAGAAACATTACACTTAAGTCTAGTTACCAAATTTTATGATGAGTGTTGACATATAGAGATCATCCAGAAATATAATAAGAAAACTGAATAGTCTAAAAATTATCTATTTCAGGAACAGTTAAAAGAACAAAACTAGGAGTCATGCGGTAGTGCAGTGGCTTAAGCGCACATGGCATGAAGCACAAGGAGTGGTGTAAGGATCCTGGTTTGAGCCCCCTATGTAACAGCAACGACATCAATAACAACAATAATAACAACTACAACAACAATAAAAAACCATAAGAGCAACAAAAGGGAAAATAAATATAAAAAAAAGACTTAAAAAGAAAAAGAATAACAACTACAACAAGGGCAACAAAATGGGGAAAAAATGGCCTCCAGGAGCAGAAGATTAGTAGTGCAGGCACCGAACCTCAGCGATAACCCTGGAAGCAAAAAAAAAAAAGAACAAAACTATTTACACTAAAGAAAAAGATGATTAAGGGTATTGATGATAAATATTAAAAAAAAAAAAGGCACAAGCATAAGGCTTCTCATAAGCAGAGGCAAACCTGTACATGAAAGTTACTCACAGATGAACTTAACATACGACAATCTTTCTAACAATGAAACGGTCTGAGTTCAGCTGCCTCCCGAGTGGGAAGCATCCAGGAGCTCCCTCCCATAGATGCTGTAGAAAGAATTCTTACATTGGGAAGAAGTTTGCAGCAGAAGGACTACAAGGATTTCCATGTATAGATGTAATTCATGGTAGGCTAAGTTAAGGTTTTTTCTTAAGAAATAAGTTGATACTCCTCTTGAGGAACAGAGCTACACTGGAAAGATTCCTTAGAGCCCAAAGTTCTTTGTGACTGAAGTGAGTCTGTGATTGCTCCATTCAGGCATTTGGCTTGGGCTGTCTTTCCATAGAATGTCGTCTTACTGGAAGAAAAATCTGTCAACTGCAGGGACTAAATTACACTTGACCACATGTCACTGTGCATGCAGGATATTATGGTCCTTTACAAATGAGCACGGCATGGAGGTGAGCAGATTTCTCCTTTCGCTCAATCACACCCACATTCTGAGGTCTGTCCCGGATGGAGAACGACCCATTGTCCCACACTGCAAGCGGCAGAGCAGGGGTGTGATGCCAGGGGAGGAAGAGAGGCCAAATGCCAGGGTCCATGCCCTGAACCAATATCTTGTACTAATGCATGGGTTCATAAACACAATGCCTCACAGCATTTGGAGGCCAAGAGAAGAGGGAGACTGTCAGAAGTGTGTGTGTGTGTGGGGGGGGGGGGTAGGCTTACACAGGGGCAACATTTTTAAAAATCACTCAAGTTTTTCCTGGTCACAGAATGCTTCCTCACCTATCTTCCTGGGCCTAGCCAAGACTGGCATTTCCTCACAGATGTTATGAAGAAAAACAAACAAACAAAAAAATCCAACCCTATGGGGCTCTTCAGTTCTGCAGAAGATTTTGTATTAAAAACCATGCCCTTCAGAGGGTTAGTACTTTTCAACTTTAGCTGAGAGCACTGAGCACACTCCTGAGGGTGAGAAAGAAACTAGGATGGAAAATGGCTGGGGGGGGAGGGAGAAAGAAAGAAAATGTAATGAAAGAGGTCCTGGGAAGTATGAGAAAGCAGCAGCCTGACTTGGAAACCGAGTTGACAGTGTGCTCAGCAGGGAATTAGGTGAGCGTCTCAGAAATGGCATGTTGCTTTGGTCAGGCTTTCCCTTTTTATTTTGTTCCCACTCTGTCTTTCTCCTTTCCCTTCCATTTCCTCTTACCTTCCTGGCTGCTTCTGTGTTTCTGTCTGTTCCTATGAGGAGAGGTGTGTGACTCCAGAAGAAAGGAGATAGTGGTGTCTGTCCCAAAAGGCAAAACCTATATTAATGAAGGCCAAAAGGCAAAATCTATATTAATGAAGGTTGGCCAGGCATAGGATGCTATGAGCTGTAAAAAAAAAAAAAAAAAGAAAAAGAAAAAAAAAGAAAGGAATAACACGGGAGCTGGGTGGTAACGCAGTGGGTTAAGCGCACATGGCGCAAAATGCAAGGGCCAGCATAAGGGTCCCGGTTTGAGCCCCCAGCTCCCCATCTGCAGGGGGGTTGCTACACAAGAAAGGCAACAAAAAGGGCAACAAAATGGGAAAAATGGCCTCCAGGAGCAGTGGATTCATAGTGCTGGCACCGAGCCCCAGCGATAACCCTGGAGGGGGAGAAAAAAAAAAAAAAAGGAGTAACACCAGCAGGTTGACCAGGCCCACAACCAGAGGCTCATAGCCAGAATATCTGGGCAGGACAGATACAATGTACAATGTACAGACAGACAGACAGAAGTGTAGTGATTAGTTAATGTGTCCATTAGGCTATGGTTACTGTTTAGTCAAACACTTGTCTAGACAGCTGCTATGAAGAAACTGGTAAATGTAATGAATGTTTATGATCAGCTGACTTTAAGGAAAGCAGAATATCCTCTACAGGGTGCGTGGGTGTTCAGCCAATCAGCTGCAGACCTTAAGAGCAAAGAGGAAGATGGAATACTGTCTTGAGATGACAACATGAAGGTTCTGCCTACGTTTCCAGCCTACTGCTTACCAAAACTTCCAGCCCACACTTCAGATTTCAAACACATCAGTCTCTATCAAATTGGCAAAGCCAAGCCCCTAATAAATCTCAATCTTTCTACATACATATATACTTATATGCAAATACATATCCTATTGGTTCTAGTTCTCTAACTTGACTAAAATCCCAAAGGAGAGGAAGGTCAAATAAGCCACTACCTGTTTAAGAGGTTCACCGGTGAGTAGCTTTTTTGTTTGTTTGTTTTCACCTCCAGGGTTATTGCTGGGGCTTGGTGCCTGCACTACGAATTCACTAATTCTGGAGGCTACTTATTCCCTTTTGTTGCCCTCGCTGCTTATTGTTGTTGTTATTATTGCTGTTGTTATTGCTGTCATTGTTGTTGGACAGAACAGAGAAATCGAAAAATAAGGGGAAAACAGAGAGGGGGAGAGAAAGATAGACACCTGTGAAGCAACCCCTGCAGGTGGGGAGCCAGGGGCTTGAACCTGGATCTTTGCGCCAGTCCTTACTCTTTGCACCAGATGTGCTTAACTCACTGCGGTACTGCCTGGCCCCTGGTGAGTGGCTTTCTTGCCATTCCTTGCAATCAGATCAGTCTGTCTCAAATTACTGAGTTCTCACTTGGCTGACAGTACCGCATCTTAGCATAACTCAGTTGAGAGTCAGTGTTTTTAGTCTGGTAAATTCTTATATATCATAGACAGAAGACTTCATTGTTTTCACTTGCTTTCCTATCATTGACTTATGATCTGAAAAAGTTAGTTTGAAGTGGTAAAGCCCAAGTGACAAACACATTTTTTTTTCTGTTGCCAAGAAAAAGGTCTGTCCACACATTTTATAATACACAAGGACTCGGGTTCAAGCCCCTGATTACTGTTGTGGAGAGGGGTGTGTGTTTGAGTGGTGAAGCAGTGCTACAGGTGTCTCTCCTCCCCCGCCCACTGAGATTCTCTCTGTCTCTATCCAGAAACAAAAATGGCCATAGGAGAGGTGGATTTGTTTGCAGGTACTGAGTCCCAGCAACAACCCTGGTATCAAAAAGGAAAGGAGGAGGAAGAGGTAGAGGGGAGGGAGGGAGCTCTGCTAACTTAGAGGCCACACTGTCTTCTACTCCTAGGAACTCAAGTTTTCATCTGAATACAGTTTCGATGGAACACTTCGTATGTTTCTTCACTGAAGTCTATCTTAATACTAAACATCTGCTATTTCCTAGAAGGTGGTCATGGAGTTCTTTTGCTTTCTCTAAATCACCTGGCAGTCAAGACACTGTGTCTAGCTAACAGGACAGAGCTGGAGCAAGTCATCTCTAATAGAAAATGTATGTTAGAAAGGTCACTGCAGAGCATAGAGCAGTTATGACACAGTGCCTCTCTATTTTGGTGTCTGATGCACCCAAAACAACAGGTGCTGGCTTTCTCTAATACTTGAGATTGATGGTTTGTCTTTCTTTTCACTTCTGCTATCATCATATTTAATCTACATCCATCCAGGACACACTGCAAATTGCTTTTTTTTTTTTTAAATGACCATTCTTTATGTCAATAAAATGAGAAACAAATATATAATGCAACTTCTACTGTCTTATACAATTAAGCCTGCTGAGTTGAATAGAGGCACATTCAATGCCTGGCTGAAGTGGCACAGACAGCTTTCAGATGTACTAATAGAGCAAAAGCAAGAACTCAAAATTCATATGCAATTAAAAGAAACTATAGATTCAAATACCCATCAGAACACTCCCAACAATTATAAATCTTCTAATTTCAAAAGGTTTCCATATGGAACAAAGTATCAAAAAATTCTGTCAAGTATACATGACAACTGTGTGGTTGAATGCTTTCTTCCCTCTAATGAAACAAAATATTTAAGAGAATAGTTATAAGAAAACAGATCCCAGGCAATATTTAATTTTTTTTAATGTGGTGTCAGGGATCAAACCCAAGGCCTCACACATGCGAGGCGTGTGCTCTACTGCTTCCTCCCAGGGCCCCCAAACATTTTTTCTTTAAAGAATGTAGTATTATTTCAAATATAAATTTTGTCTTTAATCATTTACTTGATATGTGTCCCATTAAAACATGCATTTATCAGTCATACGTAGCATGCAGCATGCAGTAAATGGACAGCAGAGGTTAATAACCTGGAAGCATAGGATCTGAGAATGTGAGAGCAAGTTAAAGACAAGAGTTCCTCTCCATTGTCACTGAGGGTCGAGAAGCAATGCTGAAGCGTGGAACAGTGAGAGTGAGGGAAATACAGTTTGTCCAACACATAAACATATCTCCGCAAGTGGCGGCAGGTATAACTGAAAGACAAAGGTAAAAGGAGAAAAAGGCATTTTCCTTTGAAAAATTTTATCACTCTTAATGTCTGCAAAGTTCTATGTGTATTTTCACTATCTGGTGCCCAAGGAGGAGGGGAGAAAAGTTAAAAGGACAGGGGGAAAAAAAAAAGGTGGGGGTAGGGGGGAGTCCTAAGTAGACACTTCAGGAATGAAGATATACAAATGGCATATATATATATATGAAAAGATGTTCCACCTCCTGTGTTATTAAGGAAATGCAAGTTAAACCAACAATGAGCTAAAACTACACACTTACTAGAATGGCCAAAATCCAGAAAACTGACACCACCAAGTGTTGGTGAGGATGTGGAGCAACAGGAACTCTCATTCATTGCTGGTGGGAGTGTAAAATGGCACAGTACTTTGGAAGACAGTTTCCATTTCCTTATAAAATTAAATGTACTTTTGAGTCAGCAAACAAGTTCCTCGGTATTTACCCAAATGAACTGAAACTCATGTCAGCACAAAAATCTGTTCATGAGCAGAGCAGATTTTTTCATACGGCCCCAAATTAGAAGAAACCATGGTAATTCTTGAGTAGATGAACGGATATATTAACTGTGGCCGATTCAGATAATGGATTGTTATTCAGTGCTAAAAAGAAACTATGAGGTCATGGGGCGGAGGGTAGATAGCATAATGGTTATGCAAACAGACTCTCACGCCTGAGGCTCCAAAGTCCCAGGTTCAATCCCCTGCACCACCATAAGCCAGAGCTGAACAGTGCTCTGGTAAAAAAAGAAAGAAAGAAAGAAAGAAAGAAAGAAAGAAAGAAAGAAAGAAAGAAAGAAAGAAAGAAAGAAAGAAAGAAAGAAAGAAAGGGAGAGAGAAAGAAGAGAAAAGAAAAGAAAAGAAACTATGAGGTCATGAAAAGACATACAGGAGGAAAACTTAAGTGTACTTTACTATGATAAAGAAATCAGTCTCAGGGTCGGGCGGTAGTGCAGTGGGTTAAGCACACATGGCAAGAAGTGCACCAACTGGTGTAAGAATCCCGGTTCGAACCCTCGGATCCCCACCTGCAAGGGGGTCGCTTCACAAGCAATGAAGCAAGTATGCATGCAGGTGTCTATTTTTCTCTCCCCTTCTCTTTCTTCCCCTCCTCTCTCGATTTCTCTCTGTCCTATTCAACAACAATGACATCAATAACAACAATAATAATAACCACAATAACGATTTTTAAAAAAACAGGCCAACAAAAGGGGAAAAAAAGCCTCTAGGAGCAGTGGATTCATGGTGTAGGCACCGAGTCCCAGCAATAGCCCTGGAGGCAAAAAAAGAAAAAAAGAAAAAAATCAGTCTCAAAAGGCTACATTCTAGACATTCTAGAAAAGGCAAAATCACAAAGCCAGAAGAAACATCTGGTTTTTGTTTGTTTGTATGTATGTATATATATATTTTACCACAGCTCTTATCAGCACCCGTTTATGGTAATGAGGGGAACTGAACCTGAGACTTCAAAGGCTCATGCATGAGAATTTCTACATAGCCATTACGCTATCTACCGTGCGTCACCCTAGAAGAAACATCTGTGATTACCCAGGATTATGTGGAGAGAGGGCATGTGGGAATGAAACCACACCATACAATACCAGACTGCTGGATATATACGATTAGATATTTGTTAAAACCACTGAGAGCACAACATTAAGAGTAAAACCTAGTGTAAATTATGGCCTTTGGATGACAATCAGGCATCAAAGTAGGTTACTCATTCTAACAATTATATCACTTTTAGATTGAAAGCTGGGGGGTGGTGGTGCTATCAGTGGGATCTTTGCTTTGGTCATGAACTTTTTTTTTTAATATGTATTTTCTTTTTCTTTTTTTTAAAAAAATATTTATTCCCTTTTGTTGCCCTTGTTGTTTTATTGTTGTTATTATTGTTGTTGTTGTTGTTGTTGGATAGGACAGAGAGAGAAATGGAGAGAGGAGGGGAAGACAGAGAGGGGGAGAGAAAGACAGACAACTGCAGACCTGCTTCATCGCCTATGAAGCTACTCCCCTGCAGGTGGGAAGCCAGGGGCTCGAACTGGGATCCTTAAGATGGGCCCTTGCGCTTAGCACCACGTGCACTTAACCCACTGCACCTGACTCCCTGGTCATGAACTTTTAAAGCTGTCCTCTAAAAATTCTACATAAAAGAGAAGAAGATATTGGCAGAAAAGTCTCAAAATATGGCATTATATTATTATAGCATATATGGTTATATGTGAAAGAACAAACCATAAGCCCAAGAAGAACAATGGTAGGGACTGCCCCACTCTCCAAAGGGAGACTGAGTCAACGTACTCTGCTACTCGAAGAAGACAGGTCCTGACATGAGTGAGCCCTAGAATGTCCCTAGCTATGACCACAGAATGTGAGCTCAGACCTACAGGGATGCAGAGGTTACACAGGTTCCTGTACTGAATATGGGCCCCAGATCAGATGGATGGGGTTTATAGTTAATGGTATTTATATATTTTTCCCATATTTGGGAGCTACTCTCTTCCCTGATCCAGCTTTCTAGTACTATTTCCAACTCTTGAGACCATCTCCCCAGACAATACCTTTAGCCTACCTGCATGTTAGCTGTTGGGTTCAGGCAAAATTAGTAAAGTGGTAGCCCCCCTTGGAATATACCTAAAATAACTTCCTAGCTTTTTCCAAAAGGGAGACCCCAAATCTCACCTGCTCGATTCTTACCTTTAGGTTCCTGATTATTAAAAACAATTTGTTCTGCTCTATATCTTAATGCTTTTCAGCCACCAAGTTGCAGATGCTACTATGAAGACAACCTGACTTCCCTGGGCAGACAACCTCACCAGTGTGTCTTGGAACCCCACTTCCCAGGGCCCTGCCCCACTTGGAAAAGATAGAGACAGGCTGGGAGTATGGATCACCTGCCAATGCCCATATCCAGTGGAGAAGCAAGTACAAAAGCCAAACCTTCCACCTTCTGCACCCCATTATGACCCTGGGTACATTCTCCCAGAGGGATACAGATTAGGAAAGCTTCAAATGGAGGGGAGAGGATACAGAACTCTGGTGGTGGGAATTGTATGGAATAGTATCCTTATTATCCTACGGTTTTGTTGATTATTATTAAATCAATAAAAAAATCAATCTCTGAGGGCTAGCAGTGGCACAGCAGGTTAAGTGCACATAGCACTAAGCACAAGGACCTGTGCGAGGATCTAGGTTCAGGTCCCCGGCTCCCCACCTGCAGGAAGGTTACTTCACAAGTGGTGAAGCAGGTCTGCAGGTGTATGCCTTTCTCTCTCCCTCTCTATCTTCCCCTCCCCTCTCAATTTCTCTCTGTCCTATCCAAAAAAAAAAAAAAAATGGCCGCAGGAACAGTGCAGGCAACAAGCCCCCACAATATCCCTGGAGGTGAATGAATGAATGAATGAATGAATGAATGAATGAATGAATGAATAAAATCAACCTCTCGACTGAGCAGTGGTGCAACTTATGGTAAAGTTCATAGATTATCATGTGTGAGGACCTAGGTCAAAGCCCTTGGTCCCCACCTGCAGGGAAGAAGTTTCATGAGTGGTGGAGCAGGATGCAGGTGTCTCTCTCACCTTTCTCTCTTGCCATATTTCTCTCACTCTCTTGCCATATTGATATCTCTATAATAATAAAATAGTTAAAAATGAATCTCATAAGCAAGTTGACTACATAAAAGTGGAAAAAAATCAAACAGAATCACTTTTCACCATGTAACAGTTTGGAAGCTCTGTCTTATTATTCTTAATGTGACACTAATGAATGAACCCAGAGTCTTATCCACTCAATACCATTGCCAAGTGGCCTCCCTAACCCTGGTCGTATATATTTTATTTCTTCTAAGAGGGGAAGGAAGGAGAGAGGGGAACAGACAGAACAAAGCGACACCAAAACATCACTCTGCCACTCATGGTGCTCCCACTGGTACTGTCCATGGTGCTCCCATGTGGTACCAGGGCTCAAACCTGAGGACGTCACACATAAAAGGTGTGGGCTCTACTAGTAATGTTTCTGAGAAGTTATGGACTAACTTTGCAAATTTTAAAGGAGCATCAGTGTTTATTTCAACCACAGGGAACATCCTAAAACAGGAAGATCTAGGCACATTCAAGCATCTCAAGGAAGCTCAGTATAACCGAGGCATATTGGACAGATGCTAATAGTCAAGGCAGGCTCACACAGGGCCTTGCAATCTATGTTAATTACTTCTTGAAAAACCAAATCTTTTTTTTTTTTACACAAGCAAACAATTAGACCTAGCTGTCTTTTAAAGATGACTACCTGAAATGCAAAAATAAAATTAGGGGTGAATATTAAAACTCTTTCTCTCATTCTCTCTCCCTCTCCACCACCCCCCCCCCCCCCGGGCAAGAATGGAAAAGCCAAAACCAGTAAGAAGCTACTATAAAAGTGCTGATAAAAAAATGCTGATATTGCTGATGGCCTGGGGCAGGGTTTCAGCAGATTCAAAACAAATCTTTAAATTTAAACCAACAGTGCTTGTGTTTTTGATTGCAGCAGGGTATGGTGCTGGTAGAGGAAAATAACAAGTAGAACTCTCTGTTTTCTGGAATTAAGAATGAAATGAAAACATGTTTTCTGAGCTAGGAGGAAGAGGTGGAGATACAGGCTTTATGGTGAAGATCATGAATTTAGTTCAGAACATGTTCAATTACTGATACAACCTTTGTGAGATGGCTGTAGAAGTTGGTACATGTGTGAATGTCAGGCTAAGAGAAAAATGAACTAGCCTAGAAATAAAGACAGATACACCGATGGAAGTCAGAACTCTGAATGTCTGAGAATGAAAACAGGGCCACAGTAAAGAAACCCCAATATTTACAAATAAGAGAACAGAGTTGTCAATGAATACTAAGGGGTAGAGAGGTAGAAAGAAATCTGAAATTGCTTTGTAAGAAGTCAATAATAAAAAGAGTGTTTGAAGAGGGCCATGATAAAATAATATGCCATTAGATAAGAAATTATCTTATATTATCTTATATTATATTTATCTTATAAATTATCTTATATTCTGATATTTTTCCCCCAAATCCTTTTATTTGGGGGATTAATGGTTTACAATACGGTTGCTGACACGTGGGTAAAATTTCTCATCTTTCAGTAATAACTATTTGCACAACACTCAAGTGTTTAAACATTCTTTACTACTAGGTCAGTGAAATAACTTACCTGGATAGTGAGCTGCTTTGTCATATGCATGATCCAGGTTCGAGCCAAACTCCCACCATATTGAAGGAAGCTTCAGGGTTCTAGTTTGTGTTCTCTCCCTCTCCCTCTCCCTCTCCCTCTCCCTCTCCCTCTCCTCTCTCGCCCTCCCTCCCCTTCTCTGTCCCTAGCTTAAAAATATCAACTATTATTGGTTACTGCTACCTTCTATGAATGGAAGAGAATAAGCCTTTTTTGATAAGCATAGAATCACACCAGGTTTTAAGCAGCTGTTCATATTAAGGTGGCAACCAAATGCAATGACTTACTGAACATCTTTCCAATCTGATATTTTTGCAAGTAATCTTTACAATTTAAAGAATGTCATCTTGCAAAGCCTGGTTTCATTCTAATTTGTCATGCTAATTTTGAATACAGATTCTCTCTACCACCTACAAAGCTGAGAGCATGTTTCATGATTTCTTCTATGAAAATTAATAGAGACACTGAATAAGAACAGGTAAAAGACTGACTGCCTAGAAAACTGCACTAGAGATCTCCACATCAGTCACCAGCCCACATAAACAACAACTTTGGGGAGTTTTTCATGTATAGAAATGTGAAAAGAAAGCAAAATTTTTCACATTTATGACTTATTTTTCTATCCCCACATTCGACTGTGTTAATTAAAAAGTCTCCATTAAGAAATGATGAAATGTCAGAATAAAGTGACTTGTTGACTAGTCTGTCAAGTTGTAATGGGAGAATTCCACTCAATGGAATCCACTGATATAATACTGTCATGTTCAGAGCCGGAGGCTTAAATGGAAACCCAGGTTCAGCAACCATCTAGAACCTCTCCAAGTCCCGCCCCTGCCCTTCTCCCAAACGATAGTCTTCCAAAGCTGATAGTATCCATAATTAGGTAGAGTTTAAAAAAATTTTTTATTGGGTCTTAGAACTCCAGGACTCAAGTCACAAAAGAAACCAATAACTTAAGAAACCACAGACATAAGATATGAATCACTTCCCTTTAAACAGGTGATCTGTTAATATCACCGGTGGATATTACATGACTCCTGAAATAACTACAACGTGGCTTTACTCTCATCCTAAGGAATCATCCAAAGAGAGGGTCAGTCAACAAATAACACCTGTTCTATATTCTGCAAAAAAATTTAAAGATAGAGACAGAGAGGTAGAGACTGAAAGAGACCAAGAGATGACAGCACTACAGTTTCCCTCAATGCAGTGGGGGCTGGGCTCGGGGCTGGGCTCGAACCTGGGTCCTGCACATGGCAAAGCAGCACACAATCCAAGTGAGCTATTTTGCTGGTCCTTTATCCTGCAAAATTTGAAGGCTAGAAAACACAATGTGAAACCAAGAGACTATTCCAGATTAAAGGAGATGAAACATGTCAACCATCTGAGATTGGGTCCCAGACTAGTAGTTTAACAAGGTATATTTTATGTGTGTGGAAAGGAAATTATTAGGTAAAAGGTACAATTTGTGTGCCTGTAGATAAAACAATGATATTTTTTCAATGTTCATTTTTCTGATTTTGATAATAGTTCTTATTTTAAGAAATAGGTATTGAAATGCTTGGTGATATAGGAGCATCATGCCTATAAACTTTATTCTCTCTTTTTTAATTGCCACCAGGGCTATTGCTGGGGCTTGGCACTACAAATCCATCAGTCCTAATAGGAATGTTTTCCCTTTTTGAAAACTTTTCTTTTTTTCTATTTGTATTGGGTAGGACAGAGAGATATTGGGAGAGCAGGAGGAATAAAAGAGGGAGAGAAAAAAGACAGACAACTGCAGACCTGCTTTACCACTTGTAAAGCTTCTCCCCTGCAGGTAGGGACTGAGGGCTTGAGCCCAGGTCCTTGCGCATGGCAACTTGTGCTCTACTGGGTGCATCACCATCAGTCCCCTAATTGCTTCTTTAAAAAAAAAAGAGAGAGAGATTAAAAAGTAAAGGGAAAAACTTCTGGCAATTGGGAATTTGAGTGCAAAGCAAATGAGCACTCTACTTTTGCAATCTGCAATTTTAAGATAAATGGTTTTTTTTTAATGAAAATAATACTAAAACATCAGAAACAAGTGTAATCTAAAGATAAAGAAAACAAGACTAGTCTTCTTGATAAACTAAATAACAGCAGCTTTAAAGTAATGGAATTTCACTATACAGCATGCTAAAATGTCACTTTGGGTTTTAATCCTAATGCTTAGGACAGCAGAAAAACTGGAGCGTGGGAAGTAAGCAAATGTGGTCTGGAGTGAGCCCATGAAAAACAAGCACTGTTACTTAAGAGCTGTACTTTCATAAAAAAATAAAGTAAAATATCTTCAGTGCCTTTTTTTATGACATGAAAATGTCCAAGATTATGCAATGTATAGTTCTGAAATGGTACTTGATATGTTTATGCTCCATGAAAGTATGAAAATGCTCTTCCTAGAGCAACATTTACATCTAGAAAAGACTCCAAAATTGACAAGCAAAAGAGCAAAGTCTGGAAAAGACTCCAGAGGCAGGCTTTCTAATCATTTATTTTATAGCACTTTGCTTCTCACTGCAACTTTTCACTGACTACTATTCTTTTCTTTGAAGATTTTTGAATGAATGAATGAATGAATGAATGGAGAGAGGTATCATTCTGCATATGTGATGCCAAAGATAGAATACGTAGCTTCATGCCTGAGAGTACCTGCTGTTTCAACTATGGCACTAACTTACTTACATCCTTAAGGAACTTTTTGAAAACAGATCTTTGGTGATGAGATAGCTCCCCCAGAGAGCACCTGCCTTTGTGACACGTTACCCAGGTGTGAGCCCCGGTGCACCACATGTGAGCACTACTGCACTGGGGGAAGCTTTGGTGCTGCTGTGTGTCTCCCTCTCTATAGTTTCCTTTTTTTATATATTTTATTTACTTTTATTTAGAGACAAGACAGAAATAGAGAAGGGAAGCAGAAATAAAGAGGAAGAGAGAAAGAGAGACACCCACAGCACTACTTCACCACTCATGAAACTTCCCCCCCTACAGAGGAGGGCTGGGGGATTTGAACCCTGGTCTTTGGGCACTGTAGTGTCTGAACTTACCAGATACATTACCAGTCAACTTACAGTCTATCTGAAAGTCAGCATGGATTAATGATGCCCCCTGGTGACAATTACAACATTAATAATGATGAAATAAATTTAAAATTAGGTTAGGGCATGTTAACTTCTAGATTACTGTGTGTCTTTCTAATATGTATTTTCCTTTATTTTTTATACCAAAAGCTAATTAATAAATCCACCAAAAAAAATGAGTAATAACTGTTTAGGATCTCAACGGGAAAATGGTTCGACTGAGCACTGGGCTTGGGTGCCTATGGTTTCTGGTTCGATTCCCAGCACCACATGTACCAGAGTGGTGTGGTATGGTGTTCTGTTCTTTCTCTCTCTGTCCTTGCCCCTCTGTTTCATGTGAAATCTGTTTCTCATGTCATCAATAAAATAAAAACAATTTTAGAGTAATTAACATCTACATAGAAAAGATGATAAAAATTGAAAACATGTATTTATATATTTATGTATTTATGATGGGGGGGGGGACCAGAGCATCACTCTGGATATGTGGTGAGTGACAGAAGCATCTGAAAGGTATTATCCAGAAGAGCTACAGAATGAGACTGACACTTTGAAATGATCATTCTCTCTGCAGACAGATACGTAAGAGTTATTAACAGACCTGTTAGGATGTTATTATAGTAGGGTAGAGAATAAAGGAGAGAAGTGGAAGATTTTGAGAGAGTTACTGACAAGACATGGTAATGAACTAAATGCCACAGGTGAGAGAAAGGGAGAGTCAGAAATGACCCCTAGGTTTCTGACTAATGTAAAAGGTGGTGCCATTCACAAAGGCAAGGAAGAGAAAAAGAGAATCAGAGGCTGGAGAAGGATAAGACTTCCCATATGGGGCATTTTGAAGTTTGAGATGAGACCTGAAATAGGACATCAAGTATCTGATTGAAGAAAAAGTGTCTAGGGCGTAAGGACAGGTATATCTAACCTGGAGAGGTAAAGTGGGGAGTCATATGTATACAGGTGGCAATGGCTGAGCGTGAAAAAAAAAAGGAAAAGAAAAAGAAAAGAAAAGATGAGGGTGGGCTTTTCAAAGTGGCACAGAAATAACCTAAAACTGAAACAAAGGGCTGGGGGGAGAGCATAATGGTTATGCACAAGGCTTTCATGCCTGAGGCTTTGAGGTCCCAGGTTTAATCCCCAGCACCACCATAAATCAGAGCTGAGCAGTGCTTTGGCATGTTCTCTCTCTTTCTGTATTTCTCTTGTTAAAATAAATATATAAAAAAAAAAACCACACAAATTTTAAGAAGTGGATGAAAGCTAAAAAAAACATTAGGAAGACGAAGAAACCAACTGGAAAATTCATACAGTACTTTTTACACACAATTCTACATGACATGAAAATCCAACACAGCGTGGATGTCTAAAGGTATCCATGAAAGCAAGCAAAGGAAAACCAGGAAGGATTGTAAGGAAACTACACCACAGTGGTGGAAGCACAATCCTTGAATCATTTCGCTCCTTGGCAGTAGAAGTTGTTTTTCCTAGAGCTGAAGTTACTGCCAGCAATGATGATCCTGGGAATCTCTAGTATGAAGGATTAGCAGACTGGCCCAAGCACTGGAAAATCCATTGAAAGGAACATTCCAACACTAGCTCAGAAGGGATGAAATGACCTAACAGCCCTCTGCCAGAACTAAAAAGGAATAGTGACTATAATAATAGTGAAAAGAACCTCTTTAATGATATAGCATCTGAATATAACAGTAGTTTCTTTGCTGTGACTTGTATTATACAATTGCTGAACAAATTCAAACTTAAGAAACTCTCTAGGGGTGGGGGTAAAAAAAAAAACTCTCTAGAGTCATAGAATAAAAAAATTATTATACCAAGTATCATCAATGTTAGAAATTTCATCAAATATTCTAATGACATAAAAGAATTTTCCAATAGCACTTTCTCTGAAATTAAGTATTTTGAAATATAAATGCATCAATAAAGACCTATGGTGTAAACATTTCTAAAAATTTAAAAGGTATCCAAATATTTTATATAGTAATTTCATCTTTTCAAATCACCTCCTGCAAGATCTTAAAATATTTTTTATAATCACATATAAAACTGGCAGTAACTGTAAGATTATCTTTTAGGGACAAATTTTAAAAATGCTTTTGAGAATTTTAAGTTTTCCTTCAAAACTTAATCACAGCTTATTTTACAGAATCTCACTATCCTTTTTATAGACAACAAAGATAACTGATTTCCATGCACTGCTAGAGAATGGTGCACAAAAAACTTTAATAGAATTTATTTTTTAACTTCATAAATAGTAAGGGTCATATTTATCCTTGTACTGGAAATTACATACTCCAAAATACTAGAGAAACTAGGCAGGAACTTTCATGGTATTTATTAGAGATGCCATTGTCCTTTGTTTTAAAGATTATGTTACAATCTGTGTTTACAGGTCTGATCGATTTATAACTAGCATCCTTTCTATTTGACATATGTTTTGTTTTGTTTTATTTTAAGATATAGAGAGGCAGAGGATGAAAAAGTAAAAGAGACCACTGCATCCAAGTTTTCTTCAATGCTGGGTTGCACATATGGCAAAGCAGTGCCCTACCCAAGTTCTTCTGCTGGCCCAACTTATGTACTTTTAAAGTGCATTTAGGCTCTGGACAGCACAACTACATCCAAAGAATGTTGTCATGGCTTCCCCATCGCAGACATTTGCTCTGCAAATGCCCAATATGGCCATGTAGCAATGTAGAGCTGGCTTGGTTCCCAGCAATGCACAGTTACACTGTATGGCTTTGAGTTGTGTTTCTAAGTGTTAGTAGCATGTTGTTGCCTGCTCTACTTGGGGTCTAATAAGCAAGGTCCAAAAATCAGCAAATGCAGACATCCATTTCCAAATTTCTTCTTAACACATTCTTTTGAGGAACTTAAGAGTGAGGGGAGAAGTCAACACTGATGGGAATTTTACAAGGGAAAAAAAAATATATATATATATATATACACACTTGAAAGCAACTTCTTGATTGGATTTGTTTACAATTTATATTTTAAAAGGAGCATTTCAATGCGTCATTAGGTTGCTCCTTGTGCCAAAGGAAGTGGTGGCTTGACAGAGCACACAGTAAAATGATGACTCCCACAGACACCAAATTGGTTCCAGTGTGCGCCGTGTGTGTGGGGGTATTAAGAGGGTAGGAAAGGCCTACAGCACATTCTCCCTATAGAAACAGCTATCAAAGACAAAAATTAAATCTAAAATTACCTTTATACATCATTTGAAGAAAATAAAAGACCTTTTTACAAAATTTAGTCTAGAGGGACGCTATTGGTAAAAAAAAAAAAAAAAAAAAAAACATACCGGACACTCAAGTGTTCCTCAGTCCAAACACATCTGTCTACACTGAATAATCTGGGATATAAACACCAAAATTGTAAGTGAAATGCTGGATTCACAAATAAATTGGTATAAAACAGCATATGCAACACATTTTAAGACCACCATAAAGTTTATTCACTTTCTAAAGACATTATACTTTACTAATATAAGATGTAAAAGGAGCACAGATTTATAACCATTATAAAATTTCTGGAAAACTCGAGAGTCTTCCACAAACATGCCACCAGTATTAGATCAGTGAAGCTAGATCATCTGCAGTCATGAAAAAAAAAAAAAAACCCTTCTACTGAGACTGATTAAACATTTAGTGCATGTATCCTCTCTACAGCAGAGCTGGGGCAACACACACAGGACAAAATATGATACAATCATAAAGAGCTGAAAATCTGCTGTGGTCATTAGAAAATAAGAACAAATAATTACCGACCAAAATTATGCTAATCACTCATCATCAGAAGATCATGGTGGAGTCATTTTTCAATGTGGTCATGGATTGTACACCAAAACAACCACACCGCCTCACCATTTCACCCAAATGGGTGTGGCGGCCCATGCCAAGCCCACATCTGTGAGGTGGTGGGCAAGGACTGCAGGCGCTGTCTATTACAGGAATGTGGTCATCATGATATTGAAGCTCTCTGGTGTGGGTGGTACAGAGAAAAAGCCTGACTTCTTTGTCTCACCAGCTCAGTGTTCCCACCAGCCTAACTGAAGCATCAGCCTGGCTGCCATAGTAACTGACAGACATACCAGAGCACCTTTTTTCACAGAGGCAAAGACAAGCCATGTCTTCATTTGTCTCTGCATCTTTGCACCTGCTGACAACACTATGGAGATGTTCTTTCCATCTCCTTGCCCTTCTGGCAAACACCTCCTGTGTTCTCTAAGTGTAACTTTGCAATGAGACTTTCCCCGACTGCTTCAGCTGTATGATGGTACCTTCCCTTTGAGGTTTGCATGGGGCCTTGTTGTTTATTATGAGTATACAACTGAGCAGCATGTATTTCTGCCCCCCCCCCACCACCACCATTATCTCTTTGAAAAGCCAACCCAAAATGTTATTTACTTTTGTTCTCTTAGTACCTAGCACAATGCCTGACATAAGAAAACATAGTATTAAAGAAATTATGGGACATATTCTCCATGGAATATCACTTTGCAATAAAAAAAAAGATGATTTTGTTTCTTTTGGGACAAAATGGATAGAACTGGAAGTGATTATACTTAGGGAAATAAGGGAAAAGATGAAAGACAAGTACCAGATGGTTTTATTCAGATGTGGAATCTAGAGAACTGATACACATGAACTTGGGGGGGGGGAGGAAGGAAGGAAGGAAGAGAAGAAGGAAGGAAGGAAGAACAGAAGCAAGCAAAGTGTTTTCAGACTTAGTGAGAACTACAGTGGTTATGTTTGGAAGCTGGGAGGGCGGGGAGACCGAATTTTCGTGGTGGGTGTGGTGTAGAACTATAACCTGTAATCTCATAATTTCTGTTCATTATCAATAACAAATAATAAATAAGTAAATTAATTGACAGAAAGCACAGCATTTATTGTGTCACTAGAAAAAAACTGACAATAATTAATGTTTGAAATTCCATGATCCAAAAATTACGTTGTTTATGGAGTTTCAATGCATTCAGACCACACTGACAATCACACTTGGGCTGGGATTTGGAGTCATAACCATAAAAACATAAAAATCACTTCCTTCCTCAGGCATGAGCAGAGGCCTATAAATCACTGCCAAGAAGAACTCACACAGTAATCCCCCTCTAAAGCTTTAACTACTAATTAAAAAAAAATCATAAAGATCCCATATGGGGCTCTGGTGGAGGGAATTGTGTGGAATTGTACCCCTCTTATCCTATGGTCTTGTCAATATTTCCATTTTATAAATTAAAAAATAAAATATAGGAAAATTAAACTTCTCATGGTTATAAACATACTAAAACTCAAAAGGCATGGAAACAACCATATCATAATTTCATCCATTTGCTAAATGACATTTTAAAATTCATGTCACTAAGAGGTACAAAGAAAAGGAGAGATAAGAGTATTGTCAGTTGTTAAGAGTTGTTTCAAGAGAGTGGTCCAGGAGGTAGCACAGTGGATAGGGCACTGGACTCTAAAGCATGAGGTCCTGAGTTCAATCCCAGGCAGCACATGTACCAGAGTGCTATCTGCTTCTTTCACTCTCTTCTCCTATCTTTCTCATGAATAAATAAAATATTTTTTAAAAAGTCGTTTCAAGAGAAAAATAACTATTATAGATTTCTAAGTGCACCACACAAGATGTATGCTTAAGACCTGACATGGGTATTTTAGAATGTCACTTTCTTTGGCAATGGGGCTGTTGCATATACAATTGTGTAACGTCAGCTTAGACTTGGGTAGACTGGACACTTAATCCAGTATGACTGATAGTGGTGAAAAGACAGACACACAAAGGGAGAAGACAGCCACATGATGACAGATGACACTGGGAAAGATACTTCTAAAGTCAAGGAATGCCAAGGACAAGAAAGACTGACAGCCCGCACCAGCAGCTAGAAGCAGGGAGGCAGGGTTCTCCACTACAGTCTTTACAGAGCGATTCACCTTGGAATTTATAGCCTCCCAAACTGTGAAACAAGACATTTCTGTTGTTTTAAGATCTGTTTGTGGCACTTTGTTAAAGCTTCCCTAAGATGAGCACAGTGAGTAGATGTACCCATCCATTCACCTGGCGAGGACACAGAAGTGCTGTAGTCATCACCACCCCTTCTCTGTAGACTCAACTGGCTCTCCTCTGCTTGGGGCTGAAGCAAGTACACTGGGTGACTGGAAGGCAGTTGGGTGAGAATAAGAACTATGGATGGGCCTTTCTGCTAAATTCAATTTCACTGTCACTTAAAATGGAAGACTCAAATCGTGAAAAAAAATCTCAAAGGATCATGTAGCTGTTCCCAACTGTTTCCAAGAAAACTGACAGATGTGTTAGTTACACTCACAACACACTCCTGTCCACAGTCTCCTGGAAGTTAGACCTACCTGCTCACTTTATTCTAGAAATCATAGTGACATGGGTATTTATAGGCTTAATTTTGACTCCATTCTTTTTTTTTCCTACTTTTTTTTTCTTTTTCTAAATCTTCTCTTTTTCCGGTCATATTTACAGGTTTAACTTTGACTCCATTCTTTTTCTGGTCATCTGCACTGATATGATTAGTTTTTGGGGGGAGGGGGACAGACACGGGACAGCAAGAGGGGGAAAGAGACAAATATAACAGCACTGAAGTATCTCCCAGTTACTGGTGTGTTACCTTTATAGTCCTGAATTCACTCTAAATTCATTACATAAGAAACAACTGAGGACTGGCGAGACCGCATAATAGTAATGCAAAAGATTTTTCATGCCTGAGGCTCTGAAGTCACAGGTTCAATCCCCAGAACCACCATAAACCAGAGCTAAGCAATGCCCTAGTTTTCCTGTGTCTTTCTCTCTGTATCTTTCTTTCATTAAAAAAAAAAAAAATTAAAAGAAACAGTTTTGTCAGCAAAATAGCTCACTTAGATAGTGAACCTGCTTTGCCATTCATGTAACCAGATTCAAGGCTGGCCCCTACCACACTGGAAGAAGCTTCAGTGCTTCTCTCTCAAAAGTCACACTGGAGAGGTGAAGGTTTGGCAATGATGGGAGGAGAAGAGGGGAAGGGCAATGGGAAAGAGAGAGGGCAAGAAAGGGGGGAGGAGGAAGAAAAGGGAGAAGCAAATTACCTGCAAGATAACTTATCCCTCCTTAGAGATTTCTCTTACCAGCCAGTTTAAAGAGCCACTGGAATCACCATCACGTCACCTCACTTGATCTCCATTTCCAGTTATCTCAAGTGCCCTAGTATATTATAAGCTTATTATCTGTGTCTCTCACTCAGTGACTACCGAAACATCCAGTCTAGTGGGAAGAGAAGGTAAAGTGAAGAGTCAGTTACAGCATATAATATTTAATATAAGACTAAATATACAGCCACTGGTAGGTCAGAGGCAGTGAAAAGGGGGAGCCTCTTACCTATGCGAGGGGACAGAACAGACACCCTAAGTAGAAAAAGACACGTAGGCTAAGACTTGAAAGATCAACAGGAAAAATACTAAAAAACAAAGTCTTGGTCGTGATGGCAGTCATTAAAAATAGTGTAAGCAATGAAATACTACTCAGCTATTTAAAATGATGACTCCACCATTTTCAGCCGATCCTGGATGGAGCTTGAAGAAATCATGTTACGTGAAAAAAGTCAGAAACAGAAGGATGAACATGGGATGATCTCATTCTCAGGTAGAAGTTGAAAAACAAGATCAGAAGAGAAAACACAAGTAGAAACTGAACTGGAGCTGGAGTATTGCACCAAAGTAAAAGACTCTGGGGTGGGTGGGTGGGGGGGAGAAAAGGATGACAGAGGACCTAATGGGGGTTGTATTGTTATGTGGAAAACTGAGAAATGTTATGCATGTACAAACTATTATATCTACTGTTGAATATAAAACATTAACTCCCCAATGAAGAAATTAAAAAATATATAATGTAACATCGGGGCTGCGTGGTGGAACATCTGGCTGAGTGCAAATTACCATGTACAAGGATTCAAGTTCAAACCCTTAGTCCCCACCTGCAGGTGAAAAGCTTTACAAGTGGGGAAGCAGTGCTGCAGGTATCTCTGTCTTTCTCCCTCTCTATCTCCCCCTTCCCTCTTGAATTCTATTTCTATATAATAAATAACAATAACAAAAAATAATAAAAGTATAGTGTTAGACCAATGCAAAATCCAAAAATATCCCTCCAATTTCTACCTTCACATTCAAACCACAGATTTTGAAATATTCTTGCTGTCTTCTTAAGAGTACTTTAGTAGTTCCCAAGAACATGTCATGTGTCTTAGAACAACATAAATAAAAAGAACAAAGGGAACTGATCATCTCTAAAATGGCAAGACTTCTACATAATGAACATTCAAAATGTTGACAAATTTTTATCCTCTAACAAGGAGAACTATCTTTTCTTCACACTTCAACGGCTACAGGTGCTAATTTATTTCAGATTCAAGTGATTCTGGCTGTTTTCAGCACCATTCTTCACTTTAAAAGTACTCTGATGTTTACAATCTATCATGTCAACATTAAATTGATTTATAAAGGTAAAAAAAAATGTAGCTGTAATAATTTGCAGTTGTGACTTCTGTGTTTCAGATGGTAATCATCTCAAGATAGACCACCACCAGAGCAGAGATCTGGAGGAGAAAAAAAATGGGGAAGGCACAGAAATGCTGTTTCCTCTTCAGGTCAGGAGGCCGAAGCACAGACTACAGCTGAAGGGGAGGGGGGGACAGCTCACAGTGTCCCATGTGACAATGGTGTCACTCTCTCCCAAAGGTGCAGAGGTGGGCAAGGAGTCCAAACATTTGCCAAATTTTACTATCTTTCTTTGGATCTTATGTTTCTTTTAAACTTATGTTTTGTCCATCGTTAAACTCCTTTTAAAAGATGATTGTTTATAGTAGTTGTTGACATATGGGTGTAATTTCTTATCTCCTATGACAGGTGTTTGGAAAACATGCTAAATTCTTACAGGTGGTAAGTAAGGAGGACACTGCTGGTGAGAGACTTGTCCCCACAAATTCTTTGAAAAATCAACTTCCAGTAAACAGCAGTAGCCAAAGTCAATGGAAAAAAGATACCCTTTCTGACAAATATTCTTGAGACTGTTAAATATCCCTGTATAAGAACACTGATTCATACTTAGTACCATATGTAAGAGTTAACCCAAATAAATTACAAGCCTAAAGGTAAAACCTGAAACTATACAAATTCTAATGACAAATAAGATAATTTTGTGGCTTGGGTTACACAGAGTTCTTTTAAAAAAATGTTTAATATTTATTTATTGGATAGAAACTGTCAGAAATTGAAATGGAAGGGAGAGGAAGAGAGATAGCTTTCCTTTCTAGGTGGGACCAGGGGATTGAACCTGGATCCTTGTGCATTGTAACATGTGTGCTCAACCAGGTGAACAACCACCTAGCTCTTAAGCAGTTCTTAATTAGAAAAGTATGATTCAAAGTAAAAAACAAAATATTAGATTTAATTAATAATTTTTATAAAATTCTATTTTCAAAGGCATTGTTAAAAGACAAGCCAATGACTAGCAGATAAATCTTTGCAAAACATGCTATTAAAGGACCTGTGCCCAAAATCCATGAGGAGCTCTCATGGTGAAAAACCAAAAACTCAGGAGCTGGACAGCGGCAGTTAAGCACACATAACACTATGTGCAAAGACCCATACAAGGACTTGGGCGCAAGCCCCTGCTCCCCAACTGCAGCAGAAACCTCTCTCTCTCATTCTTTCTCTCTCTCTCTCTCTCTTTCTCTCTTTTGCCTCCAGGGTTATTGCTGGGGCTCAGTGCCACTGCTCCTGGTGGCCATTTTTTCCACTTTTTTAAATAGGATAGAACACAGAGGAAGTGAGAGAGAAAGCTAGACATCTGCAGACCTGTTTCACCACACCTGAAATGACCCCCCTGCAGGTGGGGAGCCTGGGGGCTATGTGCACTTAAACTGGTATGCTACTGCCTGACCCCCCTCTCTCCCTCCCTTCTCAATTTCTCCCTGTCCTATCAAATAAAATAGGAAAAAGAAAAGAAAAAAAAAATGGCCACCAGGAGCTGTGGCTTCGTAGTGCCAGCACTGAACCCCATAGAAACCCTGGTGGCAATAAAAAACATTTTTTAAGGGAAAAAAAAAGGTGGGCACTTCATCCAATAACTGGTGTGGATGTTAACGAAGCACATGAAAAGATGCCCGACATTACTAATCACTAAGAAAAATGCAAATTAAAAGCACAAAGAGATATCACTATATATCTGTTAGAATGCTTCTGCAAAAAAGCAATACTATTGGTGGGGAGGATGCAGAGTAACTGGAATTTCATACACTATCAGTAAAAAAATTAATCACTTTGAAGAGTTTGACAGCTTCTTATTAAGTGAAGCATACACTTATCCCATTGGGGGGGGGGGAACCTACCCTTAGGCATTAACTCAAGATAAATAAAAACTTACCTCCCAACAAAATTCTCTAGACAAACACTTCTAGCACCCTTATACATATAGTCCACAAAGGAAAGCAATCAAAATATCCCTCAACTAGTAAATCATTAAACTGTGATATTCATAAAATGGAATAATACTCAATAGTAAAAGGAATGATACAATAACACAAATGAGTCCCTGGATTCAAAAGATTATACATATTCACAAGAGACCAAGTGCAAGGACCTGGACTCAGATCACCAGTCCTCACCTTTAGGGAGGAAGCTTCACGAGTGGTGGAACAGTGCTGCAGGTGTCTCTCTCCCTCACTCTATTTCTCTGTCACTATGATAGTAAAATATATATTTAAAAAATGTAAAGACTAGATATATTGCATGATTCCATGTAAATGTCAATCAGAAGAAAGAACTGGAGGAACAGAAAAGAGATGGGTAGGTAGAAAGGTGTAAGTGATGAGTTCCGTGGGGGAGTCTAGGAAGCTGAAACATACAGCTGTTGAGCCATCCTAAAAGACTAACTGCAGTAGCCTATGTCAGAATACTGGCAACAAAGGATTATCAGATATGGCAACCATATTCAAGAGAAGAAGAAATTAAGTTATAGATTCTATGCTCAGAGACTATTCAAGCACAGACCATTTATCTTGGTGGTTATTATTATTATTATTTTTTAACTGCATCTGGGAACTAGCCCAGTGGATAAAGCATTCTACTCTCAAGCATGAGGTCTGAGTTCAATCCCTGGCAACACGTGTCTTTGAGTGATGTCTGGTTCTTTCTCTCCTATTTTTCTCATTAATAAATAAATAAAATCTGAGAAAAAATTTTTTAAATATCAAGTCCTCTATAGTCTTTACACACATTGAAATGTTCTCCTGCTACATCTTTCATCAAAAGATTCTATTTTCAAAAAAGTACTAACATAGGACCTCTTAAAAGAAAACCAAACAGTTCTGCAAGGACAGAAAAGAACCATTTCACTGAAAATGAACTCTACTGAAGTTAGGCACATCATGGGAAAAAGCTTACCTCACCCTAAGTACTACAGCACTGGCTCAGTCCACATCAATCTATGTATTGGTCCAAAACAACAAAAGGCTTCTTAGAGAAGAATTATTTGTAGAGGTCTTAATGGAAGTCTGAGGAAATAGTCAATGAAACACTAAATATTTAATTCACAACACTCAACATACTTGATTTGGAAGCCCAAGACATATATCTTATAATTAATAAAACAGACTTTCTCTGTAAGAATCTATATTCTGTTAACAGAAATATATTCTATAAAAGGCAGAGAACCAGAGAATAAGAAAGAATAAATAGAATCAAGTAGAAAAGTCAATAACATATATGCAGGAATAAATAAAAGACAAGAGTATTTCTACATTGCAAATAAAGAGGAAAATGGAGAGTTTAAATAACTAAATGGGCCCATTATTTATTTAAGATAAAACATTGACTTCACTAATGATACTGAAAGAATGCTCCTATTCAAATGTGCTATAACTACCTTATGGAAAGATTAGTTCCTTACAATAATACACTCCCTTCTGAGAAGTTTGAGGACCCTTCAGACCAATCTCAGTATTTAGAGACATTCTCTTTAACTTTCTTTTTTTAATTTCCTTTTTAATATATTTTATTATATTTATTTATTGGATAGAGACAGCCAGAAATCGAGAGGGAAGGAAGGGGGAGACAGAGAGGGAGAGAGACAGACACCTGCAGCCCTGCTTCACCATTCATGAAGCTTTCCCCCTGCAGGTGGGGACCAGGGACTCGAACCTGGGTCCTTGTATACTGTAACATGTGTGTTCAACCAGGTGTACCACCACCTGGCCCCCATGCTCTTTAACTTTCACCTTATTTGTGTATGCATGCATATATTCAAAGCAATGAAACCTTCCAAATGAAATCTGATGGAAAAGTCCAACACAGGTAACAGATGACAGCTGAGTGGAACAGTTACAAAGGAGTGAAGGTGACCTGAGAGCCATGGCTGTTTGTATCACCACCACCAAGAGTTCTATTCAGTCTGCAGTATAAAACACAAGACAAAAAAAAAAAAAAAAAATCACAACCATTGAATCTTGGATTTGGGTGAGATCTTAACTCTCCATCAACCTCTTCTTCTATGGTTCTAAAAAGTAAGCAGCCACCTTTTAATCAGTTTAATTATTATTTAATCAGTCCCTTCCCACATTAAGCTGTAGTGGGGATCAGAAGTGCACGGTTCTTTGTGAAAGACACTAAAATACAGTGAATAGCTGCCACACCCCTCTAGGCAGTAGCATCAATTTGACATTTGGCATGATAGAACAACAGGGTGGGGTCCAGCTTCTTTGTGTCTGGTTCTTCCGAGTTTAATGGCAATTGAGGTCCAGATCTTAGGACATAACCACTAAAACGTCTCGTAGAACATCAACACCCAGATTTGAAAAATCAGAGTGGCCTGGGAGACAGCCCAACGGTGGTGCGCAGGATTTGCATCCATAAGGACCCAGGTTTGATCCTTGCACTGCATACCTAATAAAAACAAAAAGGGACTGGGGGTGGCACACCTGGTTGAGTGCACATGTTACCATGCCTAAGAACCTAGGTTCAGCCCTATGTCCTACCTGTAGGAGGAAGCTTCACAAGAAGTGAAACAGTGCTGCAAATATGTATTTTTCTCTTCTTCTTCCTATTTCTTCCTTCCAGTTCAGTTTCTGTCTACCCAATAAATAAGTAAATAAACATTTAAAAATACATATATATGAATATATGTATATATATACATATATCTTTAAAAAAAAAAGAAACAGGGAAATAGAGACAGCACAATAGCTCACTTGGATAGTGTGCTGCTTTGCCATGGGGGAGAGCCAGATTTGAGTCTCATCCCCAATGGATTGAAGGAAGGTTTGGTATTGTGGTTTCTTTCCCTCTCACTCTCTCTACCTCCCTCATCTCCCTCTTTCTACAAGGGAAGGGGGAAAAAAAACACTAATATCTCAAAAGCACTCTACTCAAGAGATTTCAGTATTAACTACTCTTGAAGAGAGTCACATCAACATGGCTCCTGAAACTGATACTGTCTACCTGATTTCACTTTTACTAAGAAAATAACAGGTTGCAGAGCAGAAGACTTCAGAATTAAGTACTTATTGATGGAAACTAAAAATCAAACCATACCTGGAAGTTCTATACATTTTCTAAAATTCTTCCTTGAGTCTTCTTAGTGACTTTCCTATTTCTCTACCTTTGCCTGTGAAAATGTCACTCATTCTCTAAGATATTGATTAAAGTTTTGGACTTCGTACAGTCTTCCATTTAATCCTAGATTAGAGCTACGCCCCACTTCCGTCTACACTCTTGAAGCACTTTGTACAACTTGTAATTTTCTGACTTATACAGTTAGTCATACAGAAAAGCTATTGACTTGAAATTAAATCTTACTCCCTACTTCACATTTTTTACAGTAGCCAAGATATTTAGATGTAGAAATTAAGGACGTAGAAATATGCAAAAAAAAAAAAAAAAGGATGCACTGGCTAAAGAAACACAGTGAAGGTTTCTAGTCAAAATCCAACACAATATCTAAGAGTCTACTTGCACACAATTGGCATTTAAAAAAAAACCCATGGTAGCTTTTATGTAATTATTTATCTTATCACAAATACTGTACAAACATAATAGCAATATTTTAACTCATTCAAAATCATTTACTAAAGGCCACTTCATGCTAGTAACACAAGAACAAAAAAACGAAACAAGCTCAACGTCCCTGAGTATTGAAACTCAGTGCTCCAGAGTCAGGTTACACAGCTTATATAAGGACTTCTCTTCAATCTGCCCCTCAGGATGTTTAACTTGCCCTTGAAGTCACTGTGGCCAACCACCTCCACAGCTTGGTGGCTCTGCCATAATAATCACCTTTAGCTTCTTCTCCAATGAATAGGAAAATGCACCTAGTGGGACAGGGCTTATTGCTTGTCTCCCAATCATCCATTACTACAGGAATGGATTTTTTTCAACAAAGCACATGACTGATGTGAATAAAAACTTTTGCACGGGAGCAGGGCGGTAGCGCAGCAGGTTAAGCGCACGTGGCTCAAAGCGCAAGGACTGGCATAAGGATCCCAGTTCGAGCCCCCTGCTCCCCAGGCAGGGGAGTCACTTCACTGGTGGTGAAGCAGGTCGGCAGGTGTCTCTCTTTCTCTCTCCCTCTCTATCTTCCCCTCCTCTCTCCATTTCTCTCTGTCCTATACAACAATGACGACATCAATAACAACAACAATAATAAATACAACAATAAAACAAACAAGGGCAACAAAAGGGAAAAATAAATTAAAAATAATATTAAAAAAAACAAAAACCTTTTGCACTGCTCCAAAGTAAAGGACTCTGGGAGGAAAGGAGAGGTTTCAGATCCTGGTGTGCAATGGTGGAAGACCTAGATAGGGGAGTAAAATGTCTTGCAAAAAACTGAGAAATTTTACACATGTACCAACAACTGTATTTTACTCTTTTACTGTAAACTATTAATTCCACCAATAAAAAAGCATACATTAAAACTTTAATTTTTTTTTCTTCCACTTCCACTAATGTTAAATGTGGCCACATGGCTTAAGTTCTGGTTTACGTGTCTTGTGAACATTTCTGAGAACCTTAAGAGTCACCCAGTGGCTGGCCTTGTATTATAACCTTTGTCTTCTCTTTCCTGTGGCTTGAACTCAGATGCTGACTGGGACCATGAAAAGAACCTAGTGATGGTGCTGAGTACTCTGAAAAGAGATAGCGCAAAGCTGTGCCTGTAAACTATGAACAGAGATGTCACAAACTAAAAAGGAATTTGCAGAAGATTTTTTGTTGTTGTTGTTGTTGTTGTCCTGCAATGTTATATCAACATTCCAGGTGTCAATTTTGGATCATTGAAAATTAAAATCTTCTTTTAAAACCAACCAGAAGTATATCCAGTTCTCCTTTCATGTGATAGTGGTCTGTGAAATATCCATTAGTTTATAGGTTAAAAAAATAGTTATTCACAGTCATGTTGTTTTCAGAACTGCTTCAACCTGATTAAGTATATTCAATTTCAAGAAAACCAATATGTGGAAAGAAGAAATTAATTTACAAATGGTTACACTCAGAAAGGAGAATAGGCAAGGATAAATTCTAAGAGCTAGTTAACAAGTTCATAAAAGGACAGAGATCATGAAAGAGAATTCAGCCTATTAGAGTACCAATTTATTAAATACATTCCTCAGACCACAGGGTGAACTCCCAGCAGCACCTTCTGCCAAAATGGTGCCAAGTGATTTTTAGAAAATAAGAAATAAAATTAAGGTCTTTTGAAGATAATAATGTCCGTAAATGAGCAAATGTAGATTGGCTGTCACCAACGACAATTTCACAGGGGTTTTACATCAAAAAGCCTCTCCCTCTGAGATAGCAAGTGTGTACCGCATACAGCCAAATCAGAGACTTTGAACAACCTTCCCTAATACTAGATGAAGAACAAGACACACCTGAGACTTAGGAGCAGCACCACTAAGTTCATCTCCTTGAGAGAAATGTTAAATCTTTTCAAGCAAATTATCCAGAAGGGCCTCCTGGCTTGTGACTCCAAAGACCACTTTAGGGGGCTTAGTGCCAAAAGGACAAGACACAAGCTAATGCTTGTATGCTGGGTTTGGAGGGTTCTGCCTAAGGAATAGTGGTAGTGGCTCAGAGTCTAGGCTGCCATTCTCCCTCCTGTTTCCTATTTGGCGACCAGGAGTGTACTAACACATACATAAATATGCTATGAATCCTTCTAAATGATTTTCACATTTCTGCTGATTTTTATCCTCATATTATCCTACAAAACAAGAATAATTGCTAACCACACTTCATAGATAAGGAAAGGTTAGATAAGCTGCTTAGGAGCACACAGCCAGCAAGGGGCAGAAGTGGCTTTCACTAGAGTGTGCACTACTTAGCACTGAATTTCCTTTGCAGGAGTGTGTGTGTGTGCGTGTGTGTGTGTGTGTACACAAAAACTTAAGTATTCACAATATTGCCAGTTTGGATATGGATAACTTTAAAAATATTTTAAAGCCATCATTACATTATAAAATATATCCCTTACATAAAAATGCTTATAAAACTATATATGGCATAGCCTATTTCTATGGAAATATATAGGCCTATATAACAGCAAATTATGTCCAGCATGTTAGAGATTAAGGTATTAGCCTAAGGATTACTTGGAGGTGGGCACAATGGCTGCCTATAAATATATCTATATTTTTGTAATAAGCTGCTTTGTTTTATGAGCTGACTTGTTTTGAATATCACTTTTTCTACAAACATCTCTACATGCAGGGCACTGCTACAGGTGCTTGGGGCACATTGGCAGACAACAACAGATTCCTGCCCCTCTCTGGTGCTGATAAGAGAAGCAAAGCAAAGGATCCTTTGATATCCCTTTTATCCTCTTGTCCCTTAACCATTTTCATGCTTCTTGTGGATCAGTCCAAAATTTCTGCATGAGCATAAGGACAAAGCAAATAACTAACATTTTCCTCTTAACTAATCACATGTACTGTCCAACACCTTGCTTCTTCACATGTATATCTCAAAGGACCTTCTATCACCTTCTATAATAACAGAGAGGCGGGGGGGGGGCACAGGGGCAGGGAGACAGACCCCATAACACCAAAGCTTCCTTCAATGCACTGGGGTCCAGCTCAAGGCTGGGCCATGCACACAACAAAGCATGCTAGCCTTTTTATAGCAGCAAGTATCCATCTACCGGTGGAGCAGATTTATTGAAGTAGGTCCTTACTGATGTATATTTGGGTTGTTTTTAAACTTCTGCTACTAATAACAAAACTGCCAAAATAAACCATGCCCTGTCATTTTCCACAAATGTAGACATACTGCAGGGTGAGAAGGTAAAGAATCTGAATAGACACTGTCACGTTGTTCTTTGAAGCTGTGCCAATTTACACTCCACTGCCATGGAATGTGCTTCCACACAGCCACACAGACAGATGGCACTTTCGTGAAGTTATAGGCTGCATTTTTCTTGACAGAGTGAAAACCGTGTTTTTAAAAATGCATTTCAGGATTCCCTGATGCCCTTGTATGAAACTTGACTTTGGAGCTACACTGTCTCCTTCAGCAGGGTATCTTCTGCTGCTATGGGCCTGGCTTGAACTCAGCTAGGCACTATTTAATGACCGCAGAATCACCAGAACTGCACTAGAAGGACAGTGACTGAGTCTTATTAAGTCTAGCACAGGAACTGCTGTACCTTAGGCGTCCAAAAATGTTTGCTTTAAAAAAAAGGAGGCACCAACGAGACAGGGTTGTGTTTTGTTTTGTTTTTAGCTATTATAGCGCAATAGCACTACCAAGAGAAGGTTGAGTTCAAACACCCCCCCCACACACACACAATCAAATTTCTTCTCGCCAGATCTCTAAGTCCCAATAAATACATAATCAGAGACACTGACTGCTACATACATGTCACTTCCAAACAATCTCAGACTCCACTCTCCAGATTTAAGGCTGTCCCTAAACCTCTCTTGTACAGAATGTCATGGGCTGCTACTGTCAGAGTGAGCACACCACACATCATATTAACACAGCAAGACATTTTCTCAACCCAAAGAAAAGATGTGGCCTCTGTCAGCCACCTGTACCACAGGGACTCTGCCCACTTGGAGTAAGCAAAGGCACCATCACCAGCAAGTGGTCATTGCTAAGACTGGGCAAGGTCAGGGAAGAGAATGTCTATGTCAAATGTAAATTAAAAAAAGAAAAGACAAATACAAAGATGTATTTAAATGGATTCAGCTTAATTTTCTCTTTTGACTAGAAACCTAGAAGTCTACCTTAGGTCTGGAATTGAAGAGATGAGAGCAGTCAGTTATTTCCTAGCTGGGTATTAATCTGTGACACTCTTGTGGTGACTCCTATCCAAAGATGGTCACAAATAAACCACACCTCCCAGTGTCTATGTTCTTTCACTAAAAACCACTGTGACCAACTTCTGATCAGTAAAAGGTGATGAAAGTGATGGTCTGGGATAATTGAGCCAAGTCTCAAGAAGCCTTACAATTTCTGCCTTAGAGGCATCCCTCTGGGGAATATGAAGAGGTCACATGGTGCGACAGCCACCATCTCAGTAGCCCTCCTGGCTGACAGCAGGCAATGACAGGCAGCAGAGTGAGAAGTCAGACAGGGTACCCACCACAGCCCATGTATGACTGCAGGCATGTAAGAGATCTCACATGAGCATCACTCACCAAGCACCAACCCACAGCCCTGGGAGAGTTCACAGGAGACTGCTGTTTCAAGTCACTAAGTTTTGGAGTGGTCTGCAGTACAGCAACAAACAATCAGAACAATTTGATTTTATAGCCACACCCTAGCAAAATGAGCAATAAATGTATAGGAAAATATACAATAACAGCATTCCCGTCTGACAATTTTTTCAGTTACTTTATTAAGGGGGTGGGGTAAATGATGGTTTACAAGACTGTTGTTATCACCTAGTTTCTTATCTTCCTATCATAAGAAGAAAGCTTATTTGAAATATAGAGGCCACGTGATCCTACAAAGAACAGACATGATTTATAGATTCTGTTGAATTCCTTTTTCTTCCAGTCCCTGATAACTATGTGCTCAATAAATATTTATTAAATGGAAACATGAATAATACATGCATAGCTAAGTATTGATTATATTGATGGAAGGAAGTAAGGGTATAATTAATTCAGAAACAGTAGATATTTTAAAGTATAGACAGTGAGTTCTAATACAGACCCACCCACAGTCACTGCCTTCATATCACCCAATAAAGGGGCCTTAGTGCAGTGGTTCATAAACTTATCTCAAGGCCCCTGTGGACTCTTAAAAGTATAGTAAGAGTACAAAAAAAGCTTTTTTGAATATATGGAGATTAGACATTTAGCACTAAGCATGGAAGGAAAAATTATTTACTAATTTATTTATGTAATAGTGAACACATTACATGTTAACATAAATAACATATTTAATGAAAAAGAAACCCTTTCCAAAACAAACAAAAATTTTTTTATTTCTGCAAATTCTTTCCTGTCTACTTGAACAGAAGACCTCATCCCAGCTGCTTAAGTCAATCTCTTTTTTTTTTTAGATTTTATTTATTTATTAATGAGAAAGATAGGAGAGAAAGAAAGAACCAGACATCACTCTGGTACATGTGCTGCCGGGGATAGAACTCAGGAACTCATGCTTGAGAGTTTGATGCTTTATCCACTGCACCACCTCCCTGACCATGATGGTTTTTATTTGTTTTTTTATTTATTTATTTTCCCTTTCGTTGGCCTTTTTTTTTTATTGTTGTTGTAGTTATTGATCTTGTCGTTGTTGGATAGGACAAAGAGAAATGGAGAGAGGAGGGGAGACAGAGAAGGAGAAAGATAGACACCTGCAGACCTGCTTCACCACCTGTGAAGCGACTCCCCTGCAGGTGGTGAGCTGGGGGCTCAAACTGGGATCCTTACGCTGGTCCTTGCGCTTTGTGTCACATGAGCTTAACCCATCGCACTACCGCCTAACTAAGTCAATCTCATTTTAATTAAAGCTTATGAGGACAACAGCCTCATAAAGACACATATCTTGGATAGGAAGCAGCATATTTACACTCTTTTCAGAATAGTAGATCTTTTCCTTTGATGTTTAAATAAAATCCAAGTGGTAATTGTTTAGTGATAGTTAAAATAAGGAATCAGGAAAACTTTTTGGGTGGCCAAAAGATAGCTCACCTGGTAGAGGGCACACTTGACAGTACATGAGGACCTGGGTTCAAGTCACCGGTCATCACACAGGAGCATGTGCACAAAACAGTTGCACAGCAGTGGAGCTGTGCTGGAGTGTCTTCCCCCACCCTGCTCTGTCCCCCTTTACCTAAAAGAAAAACAAAAGAAATCCTCAGAGAGTGGTGGAATCATGTAAGCCCCTGGTGGGGGAAAAAAAAAAATCTAAAATACACTTTCTGACCCTGTTGTATTAAAATCTAGTGGTCTAAACTGTACTTTCAAGGAATCTTTTCTCCCATACAGAATTTCCAAGCTTCACACTGGTTGTTTGAAAAATAATGGTTAGAGGCCGGGCGGTGGGACACCTGGTTGAGTGTACACGTTACAATGCGCAAGGACCCAGGTTCAAGCCCCCAGTCTACCTGCAGGTGGGAAGCTTTGCAAGTGATGAAGCAGTGTTGTAGGCATCTCTGTCTCTTTCCTTGTCTATCCCCTCTCCCTTCTTGATTTCTGGCTGTCTCTAACCACTAAATAAATAAAGATAATAAAATAATTTTTAAAGAATGTTTTTTAAAAAAGAAAAATACTGGTTAACTGAGCTACACAGACCTTCCAAACATTAGGCCATTTCACCATACAACAACCTGAGCCATTCATGCACTAGCATCCCCATCAAGCTCATCTAGGAGGTTTGGATTTACTGAAAAATAATCAAACGTGCAGTGCCAGTACGAACATTTTTAAATCCAGTGATTGCTTGTCAGTTCCAATTCTATCCTGAGAAAATTAAAACTGGCCACTGTTTTCTTTGAAGTGACAGGCTCACTTTATTTATTTATTTATTTATTATGTCTGCCAAGTCTAAATAACTGGCTTGCTACTCCTTTTTGCACATAAATGTAATCTCCTCTATCACTGCAGGCCTATCACACTGAAAGAGCATGTCTGGGGGATGGGGCAAGCTTTATAACAACTAATCATTTCTACTGTTCCACCAAGGGCATTCCATCAAAAGTGACTTTTTTTTTTTTTTAAAAAAAGCATTTAACAGTGTAGAAAATAGTGAGTATTCGTACATTTAGGTGCTACTGTCTTGATTTATGCCTGGGAACTACCAGTTTATCTGCTTGTAAGATTTGGTGCAAATGTCAGAATGAAAAAGGCACACGTTGTATCTCAGTATGAAAATAGTTTTAACTCATGGAAATTCTGAAAATGGATGACCCACTCTTTAAAAACTTCTCCATTGCTGTGAACCAAGAACAAAAACAACAAAAGATGACTGGAGAATTTTTACACGGTGTATATTTTACTCATCTGTAACTGAAATTTTTGCCTCAGGGTAGCTGACACCTGTTTATCTTCTTCAGTATGTATCAATGTTGGGTCACAGAGAGAAGAAAGAACTTTCCTAGGCTAAAGTCAACACCTAGAATCCAATCTCAGTTTCACCACAATGATTCCAGCTCCTTGACCCTGAGTTAAATTTCATGATTTCTGGACCTCAGTTTCCTCCTCTATAAAAATGTATGTATACCACATACATTACAACTATAATTAAATAAGAAAGCCTCCATATAATAAAGGCTACTGTTGTGTGTGACAACAGAGTAAACCCTAAGTTGAACTGGATTCTGAATGACTAAGGGCCCATATTTTGGATGACAGTGGCAACACTGATTTCTATTTCCCTAACACCTGTGGAGGGCCTAGATCATAACAGGTGCTCATAAAAACTAGTTCCTTAACATAATGCAGCTATGACAGATGAAATGTCAGAAATATATTTGAATTATCTAGAAATGGGAGGGAAAGGCAGACCTATAAACATAGTAAAGATGACAATGAACTGACAGATTTGTTGAAGCTACATGAAAGAAATCTAGTTCCTAACAGCATTCTTGTTAAGCTGAAAGACACCTAGCAGATGGGTTTCATTCCTATATGGTGAACAGGTAATTCAAGTGCAAATGTGAGGGCAATCTGGCTGCTGACATCTGTCACCCCACTGATCGCCAGGGTTGATTTGGCTGATCTGGCTGGCTAGGCTGGTGTCTGTCTTCCTCCCTCACTGCTCCATGTGTGCTCCCCAAAAAGAGATGACCAATCTTCAGTCGAGGTTATACGAGTAGCTGCGCTCCCCTGCTAGAGCCTACAAACAAGCTTTCAAGGTAATCCAAGCACATGGAACTCACAACTACAAGAGCAAAATGACTAAATGCTTTCAGACTCTATAAGAACTATGATGGCTGTTAAGAGGCAGGGTGGACAGAGCCTTGGCGGTGTGAAACTACTATGTCTGTAATCTCATAATCTTGTAAACTGTTACAAAGTCACTGAAGAGATAATATCAAAAAAATAAAACATTAAAAAATTTTGCAAGTTAAAAAGGAAATGATGACCAACTTGAAAATCTAGCTGATATACAAATTCCCAGGTACAGGAAGTCGCTCTCCAGCCTTGCATCAACAACCTTACTGCTGCAACACACCACACATGTTCTTCATCCTCCTCATCCCAATTCAAATGAGAAATGCTAACTGACACTTTCAGTCAAATTAAGTTTAAAAGCAGCATGAGGATTCCTTTGGCAAATATCATATACACTGAAGATTTCAGAGCAAGAAAGTACACTTAAGTTAGCTTCCAAGGCGTGAGTCGGGTGGTAGCGCAGAGGGTTAAGCGCAGGTGGCGCCAAACTCAAGGACTGGCAAAAGGATCCAGGTTTGAGCCCCCGGCTCCCCACCTGCAGGGGAGTCGCTTCACAGGCGGTGAAGCAGGTCTGCAGGTGTCTTTCTCTCCTCTTCTCTGTCTTCCCCTCCTCTCTCCATTTCTCTCTGTCCTGTCCAACAACAATGACATCAATAATAACTACAACAATAAAACAACAAGGGCAACAAAAGGGGAATAAATAAATAAATAAATAAAATTAAAAAAAATTTTTTTAAAAGTTAGCTTCCAAGGCAACTCCTCTAATAGTTTTATTTATGGGAATCAGGAGGTATTGCAGTGGGCTAAGCGCATGTGCCGTGAAGCTCAAGGACTGGCATAAGGATCCCGGTTCGAGCCCCCAGCTCCCCATTTGCAGGGGAGTCACTTCACAGGCGGTGAAGCAGGTCTGCAGGTGTCTATCTTTCTCTCCCTCTGTCTCCCCTCCTCTCTCCATTTCTCTCTGTCCTATCCAACAACACCGACATCAATAACAATAATAACTGCAACAAGGGCAACAAAAGGGGGGAAAGATTTAAAAAATAGCTTTATTTACATACATATTAGCTTATTTACTTATTTATTTTGCCAAGCTGGGGCTTTGTATATGTATGGTTTCACTATACCAAGGATTAAGATTTGGTCCCTATGGTAGATTTTACCTAGCCTGTGAGTCTCAAAGCTAGAATTCTCCTCTGATCTTTCTCAAACAGGAGTCCTATGGTACTATAAATTCTGTCATCAATTAACCTTTCTCCTATGTGGTTACAAAGATATTGGCTATGTATCATTATTGGGAGAACTAAAAATTGTCACTCACCTCATTCTCCTCAGGGCTTGACTTTCTCATGGAACCCCAATTGAGGAAATCTGTGAGGGCATCACAAGGAATCTGAGACCCCACAACTCACCCTCAAGTCTTCTGAGTACCAATTACTAAAAGATAGACTGTGGTTTTTTAAAAACATGTCAAGAAAGGTAGCATGTGCTCACAAAGGCTGAAAATGGCTGGTAGCTAAGTAAGGCAGGATGTAATCTTACAGAATCTTATGTCAACTACTAGATGGTTTCATTCACATGTAGAACACAGATAAGTAAACTTGCAAAAAAAAAAATAACTAAGCTGTCACTCTATCCTCTCCTCCTCTACCCTATTTAAATTTTTTGTCACTAAACAATTCCAGTTTTTTTGCCACTAAACAACTCCAGTTTCCAGTGGCCTTTCTCAAGCACACATACACACGGAGAGAGACAAGGAGAGACACCAACAATACACCAAACACACTCAAAAGTGAAGCTGTACCCCTGATATCTTACAATTTTGTAAAACAATGTTAAATCAGCAAAAAATAACTTAAAAGTAAAATGGTTTGCCCATGAATCATTTACGTGCTTGTAGTTTCAGAGTTCATATGTGAACACTTGCCCATTAAAGACAGCACAACATTGTGGGTGGAAAACAGAATCACGACCCTGCATGAGTTTTTAGGTCAGGTACTTTTGAGATTGAGTTTCATCACTGTAAAATAGCAAGAATCACACCAGTATCATCAGCAACACAAACAACACTGTGTAGGCCCTGGGAAGCGGCATGTGGAGACAGACATCAGTAACACACACAAGAGGTACTCTGTATAGCACATTACCCCCTCTTCTCTCTTTCTCTCTCTCTCTCTCTCTCCCCCTCTCCCTCCCTCCCTCCTTTCCTGCCTGCCTTCCTTCCTTCCTCTTCTCTCTCCACCACTGTTATCACTGGGGATTGGTGCCTGCACTACAAATCCAAAGGTCATTCTTTTCTTTTATTTGAAAGGCAGAGAAAAATCAAGGTGGGGGAGAGAGAGGAAGGAGAAAAAGAAAAGAAAAGAAAAGAGGAGAGGAGAGGAGAGGAGAGGAGAGGAGAGGAGAGAAAAGAAAAGAAAAGAAAAGAAAAGAAAAGAAAAGAAAAGAAAAGAAAAGAAAAGAAAAGAAAAGAAAAAAGAAAAGAAAAGAAACACCTGCAGCGCTGCTTCAACCCCTCACCCTTCACCCCTCACCCTACCCCAGGAGTTTGGACCCAGGTCCTTGCACCTGGTGCACCACCACCTGGCCCCACAGGGCACTGCTTTCTCCTCATTAATAAATAGCCAACCGATTTTTAACTATGAGGGTTGAGGAGATAAAACAGTGGCAGCACATCAGACCTACATGCCTAAGGACCCAGAAGTGCGAGGTTCAACCTCTGGTACTACCATATGCCAGAGCTGAGCAGTGTTCAAGTCTCAGTCTTATTTTTAAAAATGTTGAATAATAATTATTTTAATACAATTATAGTGTCAGAATTTCATCATTTGTTCAATTATCTTCCTAGCTACCAAGAATAAAACATGATGTTGTCTGTCCCCTGACACGATTCACCAGGCTCAGTTCTCAGCATTCTGTGGACTCACAGGGACTCATTCACTCCTCACTGCAGCCCTACAAGGATGTTCTCAGGTTATATAATGAGGCAAGTTAAATGGATGCACAAATGAGAATGCTCAGAGCACTCAGCAACACCTGTGAAGGAAAGACTCGCCTACCTTCTCAATTATGTTTCCCAACTACCCTTGATTCTCTCTGGAGAAGTCTTCTCTCTTCCCTGTTTGTACTCATCTGTGGTACATTTGATTCTTTACATATTTACACTGAACAGATACATGAGTCATTTTCACCACTTACAAAGCTTTCCCCTTACAGGGGGGGACTGGGGGCTTGAGCCTGGGTCTCTGCACATTCTAACATGTGCACTCAACCAAGTGCGTCACCACCTGGCCCTTCATTTTCAATCTCTATATTTTTCTTTTTGCTCCCATTTCTCCTGTTAAGACAGCCTTGTCTCAGGCTGGGAGTATGGATCGACCTGTCAACACCCATGTTCAGTGGGGAAGCAATTACAGAAGCCAGACTTTCCAACTTCTGCATCCAACAATGACCCTGGGTCTGGGTCCATACTCCCAGAGGGATAAAGAATGGGAAGCTATCAGGGGAGGGGATGAGATACAGAGTTCTGGTGGTGGGAATTGTGTGGAGATGTACCCCTCTTATCCTAGGGTTTTGTCAATGTTTCCTTTTTATAAAGGGGGGGGAGAAAGCTTATGTCAAAAACACAGGCCCCTGAGCAGAAGATTCATGATGACAAAGGAGCAAAAAGAAGACCATTCAACCCTTTACTTCTTCTGAGACAAGTAAATGCAGTGCACTAGCAAACAAAACAGAAAACCTGGAGCAGTATTAACTGGACACCTTAAGGTCTTAGTGGCAGGTTTTTCCATCTTCCAACAGAAAAGTACAACAGGTAAAGACTGCTGGGGAGACAGCTCCCTGCCTTGTATTCATGCGGGTCTTGAAAGCAGAGGTCCTGACAGTCTTGTGCTCTGGGCTGTCCTTTCCATGAATTTTGAAGCGTGTGTACACATGGAAGGTAAAGACGTGTCTCTTTCAGGAACTGAGGGCAGCTGTTTGCTCTCCATAGACATGTCCCCCATGGGAAGCAGTGGTTGGGTTAGTCTGCTTGTTGCCTATAATGAAAGGAGTTTCCCAGGCTCCAAATCCCTCTTTTCCAAAAAATGCTGTCTATCTCCTGTGCAGATGTTCCTGCCTGGACCTCGTGACCATGCCCACACAAAAAATGGCAGCTGGCTCCTGCTATGGGTGTGAGTATTGTCTATGTCTCTGACCTCAAGGTTTTGAGTTTCTACCAGGATCCATGAAACTGTGGCAGGCTAATCTGGGAGCTTGAAAGTGTGTGTGGGGGGTGGCGCTCATAATAGTAGGACTCAGGCTTAATAATTCATTATTATCCCTGAACAGTCAGAAATTTTTCTACTGGAAATAAAGTTCTAACTGGGACTGCCTAAATGTTCTCAATGTAATTTTTAAGGAAAAGACAAAAACTTAAAAAGAAAGTTGTGTCGAGTTTTCTAGAAAATTACAGCTATCTTCAAAGTACCACTCACTGGCTATAGGAAGTACAAGCAGCCAGGTTTTTAAGGGAAAACATTCTTTCTTGGCTGCAGTTATGCCCAGATCAAACAAGGATCAGCAGAGACCAGAGCAACAGAGAAAACAGAACTTCTTACTGCCAATGTATTCAGCTACAACAAATTAATTCTTCCCTTTTTGGAAAGTCAGGTGAGTTTAATAGAAACATTTATATTGCAAATGATATATTGCTCAGAGCTCCTAACAACTCAAGATAAAACTATCATTATCATCGTCATTTTGAATAGCTGGGCTCTCAAACATGTGCGATTTCACCACTCCAAGCCACTTTTTGAGAATTCAGGTAGACGGGGCTGGTGGGGGCAGGGAGGAATTACCATCACCAGAGCCTCCTCCACCTGCCGTGTGATGTCAGAGCTTGAGCAGGGGGGTGCGTGTGTCATAGAATAATGTGCCTCTATACTTCTACTAGTCTCGAATGTAGCAAAACAACAACAAAGACACGTGATGAGGCACTGAAGTTGTCAGGTGTGAACTGATCACTAATGTACTTTATTTTAAAATTAAGGCAGCATTCCCCAAACATAGTCAAGAGAAATAACCAGCTGTTACTATATTATATATTTGAGTACTTAATACTGTTAGAGAAATTCATCACAATAAACGGGCCAATTTACTTTTTAAGATTCTTTTCTGTGTTTGCAGCTCAAAAAGTCTCAAGTGACTCAGTAACGCTAGAAAGTATTCCTTTAGAGCTCCTATTTTTCTTTCATTTCATGGGTCATTCTAAACAGTCTATATTTGTCCAAAACAGAGGAGCTAATGCAACTTGTTTTGTAGCTCTGAAGAAAATGCTGAGAAACTAACATGTGCAGAACGAAACAAGGCCACTCAGATACACTGCCAATGTTGGACTAGAGAGAAGTAGAACGCCTATGAACTTGGTTCAGAAGCAGAGTATGAGTTCATGCAGCTGTTACTGAAGAAAAACAGGAAAAAGCATAACTCACAGGTAGAGAAATGTTTTAATTTTTAAATGACACACCTAGCTTTTGTTTTTCAAAAAGACACAATCCTCTACCATTCTTACAAAATAGCTCTTATCAAATCTATGCTTTATTCTCAGGAGGTCTGAAAAACCAAAAGGTCTTTACTAGTGCCTTTGCAATGCCATCAGCTTCACAGCTTCAAGAACCTGTAGATAATCTACAGAATTTTGACCAGGGACTAATCAATTTATGTCAAGTCTCTCAATGACGTGTACCAGGAGTAAGCTTAAAATCCCAGAGGCCAGCCCATTGTCTAAGAAGCAGTCACTATATTTACTAGAAGCCTACTGTGTGCCTACTGAGAACCACTTTCTATAAAGTAAGGTAAAGAAATATGAGACACATCTTTTTATTTTCTGTAATTGCTACTCTACTTAAGCAGCAAGACTGGCAACTTCAGACCAAGCCAGTGTGTTACAAGGTCAAAACCTTGAAGTTCTATTGCTCCCAACCTGAGACACACCTCTGGGAGTGTCTAAGTTCCCTTTCCTTCTAATGTTTTATTTACTGGATAGTGACAGATACATTCAAAGAGAAGGGGAAGAGAGAAAGAGAGACACCTGCAGCACTGCCTCACCTCTTGTGCAACTTGCCCTCTATAGGTAGGGGTTAGGGTCCTTGCACATTGGAGTATGTGCACTCTACTGGGTATGTCACTCCCCAGCCCCCCAGAAGTCATGTTTGCTTTTCTTTCTTTCTTTTTTCCTTTCTATCTTTTTTGATAGGTGGGGATGGTTTTTTTGTGACTAATAGTGGTTTACACAATTCTAAGATTACAAGGTATACTTCCACACCACACCCACCAGAAGCCGTATTTTTCTAAACATATGACCTCTCCTGGCCTTTCCTCCCTGGATCCATCATAGTCACTAACCCTTGGGTCAGAAACTGATTCTGATCCAGGGCTACCAGAGAATCAGTTGGCTCCACCTTATGTTCTGAATAGCTGATACTAAGGTATTGTGTCAGCAACAGCTATATCTAAAGTAAAAAGGCCTGGAGTGGCACAAGGAGGGGCCTGAGTGGGTGGGATTGGCCTTTACAAGTTCAAGATAAAACCCAAACAGAGAGGTGGAAAGATGGTGGGAAAAGAAAGAGGTGATTCAATGAACTGCCTCTAATTTGCCTGGTTCCAGACCACATTTATCCAGACACAACAGTGTAGCTGTGAAAGAGCAGGGAACTGACCAAGAAATGTGAAGTAGTGACCACAGATTAAACACAAAGACCAAGAGTGTGGAGGTGTCTCACTGGGTAGAACATGGGGTTTAAATGCACGAGAATGTGAGGTAGAGCCATGGCACCACATATGCCAGAACTGAACTGTTCTTTTTTTTTCTGCCTCCAGGGTTACTGCTGGGGCTCTGTGCCTGCACTATGAATCCACTGCTCCTGGAGGCCATTTTTTTTTTCCATTTTGTTGCCCTTGTTGTCACCCTTATTGTTGTCATTATTATTGTTGTTGTTGGATAGGACAGAGAGAAATGGAAGAGATGAGGGGAGACAGAGAGAGGGAGAAAAAGACAGACACCTGTAGACCTGCTTCACCTGTGAAGCGAACCTCCCTGCAGGTGGGGATCTGGGGGCTCGAACTGGGATCCTCACGCAGTCCATGAGCTTTGTGCCACGTGCACTTAATCCGCTGCGCTACTGCCCAACCCCAGAACTGAACAGTTCTTTCTCCCTCTGCCCCACCTTGTACATTAAATTGAAGATATGCCTGTTTGTGGTTTAATTTCTTAGAAGAGCTGATGAAGTAGCTGGTGGTAGAAAACATACCTTGCCTGTGAGAAACACCAAATACCATCTAGAGCAACAAAAACAAAAGAAATAGAATGCAATGGATGATGCAGAGGTGCTTTGAGCTTTAGAAGGGAAGGGAAAGGGGGAAAAGGAAGAAGGGGAAAGGAAGGAAAAGAACACGGTGACCAAATTGCAAGAGCAGACCAGGTCCCTCTAAGATAAGGTTCCTTAGTTTCCAGCACTACTGGCATTTTGCCTGGACAGTGTATTACAGGACATTCAAGATTACCCCCGGCCTCTATCCACTAGATGTCAGTAGCCATCTCCTCTGAAGTTGCAGCAACAAAAACATCCTGGCTCTAGACAAAGTCAATGGCCCCAGAGGGCAAAGCCACCTTGGTAAAGAGCCCCCACTCTTCAAATGCTGACCAAGGAAAGCCACTTAGTGCTTTCAAGCACAGGGGCACTATGATCAGATATGCTTCTGACATGGATACAGCAGTGTGGGCAGGACTGGGGTGGAACCAGGAGGGATCAAGGGGTGAGGCAGACCAATGACAGAATGAAGAGGATGAACACGTGAAAGAAGGCAGCAGCGGTCATGATGGAAAAGCGGGTGGAAAGGCAAGTTTATTATTCTGCAATACAGAGCCAGACAGCTCTCCAGGGCCCAGTGAAATGTGGCATCTGAGAGGAAGGGAGAACTGGCACGTAATTACCTGCAGGCTGCTGGTTGGCTATGGCGAGGGTCATTACTTAGGAGAGGGAATGAATGTAAAAGAGCTCAGGTTTAACATACTAAAACTTTGAGGTAAGTGTGGGAGATCCAGGAAGTGAGGTTAGCAGAGTTGGTATTCTGCTAGGCAACACTTAAACAGTACATTTTATGTGTCACACCCTTTCCAAACATTAGCTCATTAATGCTCACCAGATCCTTTGAGATTATACCAACAATTGTCGCACCATCTTACAGGTAGAGAAACGAATACATAGAGAACATAAGTGACTTCTCCAAATTCTATAGTGCTGGATAAATTGAGGAGCTAGAATCCCAAGCTAGGAGTATAAATGAAGACTTGGGTGGCTTAGAGAACACAGGTGCATAGTAAATGAAGTCACAGGCATGTGTGGAAACTCCCCGAGAAATGAGGAAAGAGAGGAGAATAAGATAAATTGGGATGAAGTAGTAGAGAAAGTATCTATTAAAATAGGAGGAGTATAAGAAGGGGTGGGAAAAGCAAAAAGCAATAAAGGGAAATCCTAAGAGCACACAGTAAGCGAAAACATTTTTCCAGTCCAGAAAAATCCCTTGCACGTAATCCTCTCTGTAAATGTTTTCAACTGGATTAGTAATCCTGTGATCCCAAACAATGATCTTACCAAATATCCATGCTTCTAGCACATTCAAAAGCTCTCACATAGCTAAGCAACATCTGAGTCATATATACTTGTGACTTTTGAAGAATAGCAAGTTTGTGAAAGACATGGTGTCATTAAATTTGAAACATACTATGAATTATTCTTCACATTTAAGTCCAGCTAAGTTTTTTGTTTTTTTTTAAAGCTTTATCCATATGCTACTTTCACAGCAATGAAATATTTGAGTTAGTCTGTTTCACATTTTGTTGAAGACTGCATAAGATAGTGGCTCTTCTAAGGGACAAAATTATATAATAGATTCCTGAATATTCCTAGAAGAGATTTTACAAAACATGTAGATGAAAATGAACTGCTTCTCACTCATAGGAGTTAATACAACATGTGGTAAATATGGAATTGCATTGCTATGAGAAGTCCTATACACATATATGTGGTTTTGGTTATATATTCCTTATCATACTTTACAATTCTATACCCTAAACATACTCAGAGGGAGATGAGTTCCCTAAGATACCAAAGAGCTGGTTCCCATTGCAATTCGAGACAAGTGTGCTCTCGGAGAATAAATCTTGATTCCCACAGCCGAACTCAAAGCATCTTCCAAAATTTAATGTGAATATAAATCACTTGGAGATCTTGTTAGAACAAAGATTCTGAATCTGTAGGTCTGTAGGTGGGCTGACTGCATTCCTAACAAACTCCCTCCTGGAACATGTCCTCCCTATAAAGTGACAACGGTAGGGACTGTCCCACTCTCCAAAGGGAGACTGGGTCATCCTACCCTGCCACTCAAGGAAGACTGGTCCAGAAATGAGTGTAGCCTAGAATGTTCCCAGTTGTGACCATGAACTGTGAGCGAAGGCTCACAGGGACTCAGAGGTTACACAGGCTCCTGTGCTAAATATGAATAGATATGGGGCCTGGGTCAGGTGGATGGGGTAAATAGTTTATCTTATGCATATATATTCTTTAAGATTGGGAGCTACTCTCTACCCTAACCCAACTTTCTAGCCCTATTCTCAAGTCTGACACCATCTTCTCAGACAATGTTTTTGTGCACCTCCATGTTATCTATCAAACTCAAGCAAAAACTGAAAAAGTCATGGGCCCCTAGGAAAATACCTAAAATAGACTTTCTCACTTTTCTACTCTAAGATCACTATTATCATCTGCTCTATTCCTGCTTTTGGTTCCTGTTCATTAATCATGTTGTCCTGCTTTATATCTTACCATCTTTCAGGTACCAAGCTGTTGATGCTATCATGACTCCATCCTAACTTCCTTGGGCAGACCAACTTCACCAGTGCATCTGGACCTTCACCCCTCCAGAGGCCTATCCCACTAGGGAAAGATAGAAACAAGCTGGGGGTACGGATCAACTTGCCAACACCCAAGTCCAGCAGAGAAAAAATTACAAAAGCCAGAATCCCCACCTTCTGCACCCCAAAAAGAATTCTGGTCCATACTCCCATAGGAGAAGAAACAGGGCAAGATAACCATAGGGCTCTCAACTCCAGCTCCATCAGGACCCAGAGAGAGACGAGGGAAAAAGGACATTCAGAAGTAGTAATAGATGTTAAGTGTGACTTAGAAAGGAAGAGAAAAGGGCAAGTATGTATAGATATAGATAGTTGTAGAAGTAATAGTTAACCCATATCGGCAACCTCGGGAGAATTACTATAGCTTCCAAGGGAGGGAATAAGGATACAGAATTCAATGGGGGGAAACAGTGCAGAATTATACTCCTGTTATCTTATTATTTTTTAAATCAACATTAAGTCACTAAGAAAAAGAGAAAAATGGGAGTCAGGTGGTGGTACACTGGGTTAAGTGCACATAGTACGAAGCACAGCACAAGGACCCACGCAAGGACCCCAGTCAAGTCCCTGGCTCCCCACCTACAGGGGGTTGTTTCACAAGTGGTGAAGCAGGTCTGTAGGTGTCTATTTTTCTAGGGGCCAGGTGGTGGCACACCTGCTTAAGCATTCACATTACAGTGCACAAGGACACAGGTTCAAGCCCCCTGGGGTTCCTCACCTGCAGGGGAAAGCTTCACGAGTGGTGAAGCAAGGCTGCAAGTGTCTCTCTGTCTCTTTCCCTCTATCTTCCTCTCCCCTCTCAATTTCTCTCTGTCCCTATCCAATGTGTGTGTGTGTGTGTGTGTGTGTGTGTGTGTGTGTGTGTGTGTGTGTGTGTGGAGAGAGAGAGAGAAAAGGAAAAAAAAAAACTCCCTGTTGGATGATGCTAAATCCCCCCCCCCTTTACTGAGGGGTTAATGCTTTAAAGTATACTCACTGGCAGTATGCATAACAATCCCATTATGTCCCAGGCCCCCAATGCTGAAACTCTTATTCCATCTGGCCACTGTAGTACCTAGACCAGAGGCACTAGCAGCACTTGGAAGCTTGTTAAGTATTTGCATGCCTCAGTGTGACAAAGAGAACATACTCATCATATGCAAGAACCGATGGGCCTAGAAATTTACATTATTTCATGGGGGAAGGGTGGTGGTGCACCTGGTTGAGTACACACATTACCATGCTTAAGGACCTGGGTTCAAGCCCCTGTTCACCAATTGCAGAGGGAAAACTTCATCAGTGGTGAAACAGATCTACAAGTGTCTCTCTTTCTCTCTCCCTCTCTAGCTCATCCTCTTGCAATTTATCTCTCTCCTATCAAATAAAATAGAAGGGGGGAAGGAAAAATGGCCACTAGGATCAGTAGATTTATTATGCTGGCACTGAGCCCCAGCAATAACCCTCATGACAATAAATAAATACATTCTTTCTTTTAAAACCCACTTACAAGTCTTTTAAAATCCACTTATAAGCTTCTTTTTATTATTATTTCCTCTCTTCTCTGTCCAGTGTCCTATCTATGACTCTTTCAGACTTTTCTCCAGCAATTCTAGCAGCACAGCCATGGGAGGAGGAGAGAGGTCACTCCCCAAACACGCTTTCTCACCGATCCCCCTTGCAGAGACTTGGTCTGTGCTGGCCGACGCCTCTTCCCCTCCACCAGGCCAGGCTCTCTTTAGTCACTTTGTCCAACTCAGTGACCTGTGACCCCGTCACTCTCTGAACCAACTACTTACTCCCACTCTAGAATACTGCCTTTATTCTAGTATTCACCACACTCTGCTGTTTGTATAATATGTTGCTTATTATCTTATCTTGGCTACCAAATTATAAGCCCTTGGGGCAGGAATATTTTATACTTTTTAATAATTTTTATAATGTGTATATGCCTTGAATTGTAACAATGTCCTACATTCATTTAATGGTGTTTTATGTAGCATTAAAACAAAGAAGAACATTACCATGGGGGAGGACCCAGGTTCGAGTCCCTGCTTCCCACCTGCACAGAGGAAGGAAGCTTCACAAGAGGTGAAAAAGAAGCAGGTCTGCATGTGTCTCTACCTTTTTAAAAAAATATTTATTTATTCCATGTTGCCCTTGTTGTTTTATTATTGTTGTTATTGATGTTGTCACTGTTGGATAGGACAGACAGAAATGGAGAGAGGAGGGGAAGACAGAGAGGGGGAGAGAAAGACAGACACCTGTAGACCTGCTTCACCGTCTGTGAAGCGACTCCCCTGCAGGTGGAGAGCCAGGGCTCGAACTGGAATCCTTACACCAGTCCTTGCACTTTGCGCCACATGCACTTAACCTGCTGCGCTACCACCCAAGTCCTTCATGTGTCTCTTTCTTTCTCCCTCTCTATAATTCCTTCCTCTCTCAATTTCTATTTTATAAAATAAATAAAATAAAATAAAATAAAATAAAATAAAATAAAATAAAATAAAATGGTCTCTAGGAGCAACGGACTGGCTGTGCAGGATAACCCTGGTGGCACTAAATAAATAAAAGTTACATCCTAACCCTCTCATCCTGTCTATATGTTATCTACTGTGACAAAAGGGACAAGAATCTTGAAATGGAGAGATTCACCTGGGTTATTCAGGCAAGACCAAAACAATCAAAGGACCCTCAAAATGAAAAAGGAATGAGAAAAACAGACCAGAGTGATGAGATATATGAAAGAAACAATAATAATCTAGTACTGCTGGCTTGAAAAATGGAGGAAGGGAGGCCTGGGAGGTGGTGCAGTGGATAAAGTGGTGGAGTCTTTAAGCATGAGGTCCAGAGTTCAATCTCCAGCCTAACATATGCCAAACTGATGATCTAGTTCTCTCTCTATATTCTCCTTCTCTCACTATCATTAATGGATATTCCTTTTTTAAGAATTTATTTGTTTGTTTGTTTGTTTGTTTGTTCATGAGCGAGATAGGAGGAGAGAAAGAACCAGACATCACTTTGGTACACGTGCTGCCGGGGATCGAACTCGGGACCTCATGGTTGAGAATCCAATGCTTTATACACTGTGCCACCTCCCGGACCATTATAAATAAATATTCTTTAAAAATGGAGGAAGACTAATAGCCAAGAACCAAGACAATAGGCAGCTTTTAGCAGCTATAAGAGGCAAGTAATTAAGAGTCTTGAGAAAGGAAAAAAAAAAACTTAGTGACATATGATTTAATACTAGTAAGACCTTGTTGAACTTATAAGCTATAAAACAGCAAAATGTGCACTCTTTTAATCCACTGCTTTCTCATATATCTACTATGTTTTTTATTACCTTTATTATTTACTAGAGAGTGTCATAAATCAAGAGGGAAAGGGGAGATGGAAAGGAAGACAGACACCTGCAACACTGCTTCACCACTCACAAAGCTTTCCCTCTGCAGGTGTGGACCACAGGCTTGAACCTAGGTCCCTGGGCACTGAAACGTGTTCAACCAGGTGTACCACCACTAATATACTGATAATTAGAAACTATAAAATAATGGTTAAACTACTATAAAAAGTCTTTAGAAAAAAGAAATTTGTCTAATAGTGTAGTGTGATGCTCTATATAATGCTCAAGAAAATATATTAAGAATCAATTTACTAAGTCTTGCTAAGAAATACACACATTCCTCTGTAAAAAGCTAACAAAGTTTATATGAGATTTTACAAAAAAATAATAAAAGTAAATACTATTTACTTTGAACAAAAAAGTGGATTAGAAAACTCAACAGAATTATTAAAGTAGAAGAGAAAAAACTAGGTAGAATACTGTGGTATTCCTCATGGATAACATTCCTTTTCAATAGGCTGGCCTGAAGGAGAGTACCAGCGCTGCTTTGTAAAAGTGTCTATTTACCTTATGATCCTCTGTGCAGCATACTGATGCAGGGAACGAAACTGTGCTGACATATTTGCTAAGGCTGCCAAACAATTTGTATGAAGGTACTTGTCCTGTCAGAAAAGAGCAAGTTCAAAACATTTATCAAGACTTCTTCACACTTTAAACAAGGTTAACTAGAAACAAACTGTAGACACAATTGTCATTGGTATTAGAAAGTTAAGGCTCATAATCCCCTTTCTCTGATTCCAAAACCCATAAAGCACTGAAAACTCCAAAATTTGTTCACTACTCCTTTGGAAGCAACATCTGGCATAAAAGATTATGATGCTATTTATGGTCTTCATTATCCCCATGCTAGTGAACACTGAAATATTTTGCTGTGGAAACATTAATGTTTGAAATTAGTGTGCTCTAGGACCTGATGGTTACACATAGCATATAGGATATGCAGCATAATTATCTTTCTAAAATCAAAAAGAATAATCACTCTAAAATACATCTGGCTCTTATAATTCAGATAAAAGATTGTGGACATGGCTCTACATTAGCTTCAAAGAGGAAGATAATTGAAAACAGTTCATAAACTTAACCATTTCTCTGAGCTATGAATTCTGTACATTACTTCTTTATAGACTGGAACTGAAATTTGCTTCCGGGTAGTGCAAATACAATCCAGCAGAAATATTCCTTTCACTCTTTAAACTAGTCTCTTCCTTCTACTTCTCTTTACCACTGAATTTATGTTTTCCTGTGCTTGTATCTGTTTATAATTTTTTGGTTACTGCTTTTAAAGGGTAAGTCAGTTTAGTGGTATAAAAGAGACAGTGTCTTTTATCTGAATATACTACATTGGCTGTTTTTCTGGTTCATGTAAAACATCACTGAGCACACAGTTTATAAATATTATGAAGCAGGTATTACACACATTACCTCAGGAACATATTAATACAGTGACTGCACATTCCTGGGTACTAGTCTACATATTTCATGAGAATACTAGCACTTTAAACATGAAAACTGCTCCATATTATAGTTAATCTTTCAACACTAGGTTGGACTATGCAGATCCACTTATAAAGGAATTTTCTTGTAAGCAAATAACATAAAACTTTTGGTGCTGGTAAATACAAGTCTGTAAATGGAACTCTTCATTTTATGAACGAACACACACACACACACACACACACACACACACACACCCCACAGGAAAAGTCCTCTGTATGGCTAATTCACCACTTCCAGGCTGACTTTGCCCATTTAGACAAAGAGGGAGAGGAGCCACCATACCACTGGAGCTTGGCAAAGCACATGTCCTCTGGGGACATGTCCTCAAGCTCTCCAGCCCAATTCTTAGGGTTTGCTTAGTAACAGCTTCTTTTCTCTAGATTACTGTAAGGATACAATATACAGTGCATACAAATACAAAATGTGTATTAATTAACTATTTCTGTTACCAGAAAAGCTTCTGGTCAACAGGTGACTACTAGTAGTTAAGGTTTCTGGGTAGGAAATGTAGATTTTGTAGATTTCTGACTGCTGGGAAGCATCCCCTAGTATTGCTCTGGTTCAGGGGTCAACTGTGTAGTCTAAACTGTACTTAAGATTTAATTGTACTTAATTGCATAAAGACAGAAGAATAGCTCTGGAATACTTACTCTTGTCCTTGTCATGTTATACTGGATGGTTCTTATTACGACCAGTATCAGGAGACTCCCCAGTGAAATTTCAGTTAAAACACGTTCTGAATACCAAGTAATATTTTTCAGGATCTATTATGGGAAAGAAAAGCTTAAATAAATATGATAGTTTAAGGGGAAAAGTAATTGTTAATACTCCCATCTCTCATTTTTTTAATTTTATTTTTATTTTATCTATTCCCTTTTGTTGCCCTTGTTGTTTTATTGTTTTAGTTATTGTTGTTGTTGATGCTGTCGTTGTTGGATAGGAGAGAGGAGGAGAAGACAGAGAGGGGGAGAGAAAGACAGACACCTGCAGACCTGCTTCACCACCTGTGAAGAGACTCCCCTGCAGGTGGGGAGCCGGGGGCTCAAACCGGGATCCTTATGCCAGTCCTTGCGCTTTGCGCCACGTGCGCTGAACCTGCTGTGCTACCGCCCGACTCCCTCTCTTTCATTTTTTTTTTTTTTTGTGATTAACAATAAGTTACAAGACTGTGAGTCACTGGGCATAGTTCCATACCGCGCCCACCACCAAAGCTCAATCCTACAGTACCTTTTAGAAACCTTAGTACTGTCTTAAAGAAAAGCTAAACAGAATATGAAAGTAAACTGTGAGGCTTTTCAGGTTAAAATAACAAAACTTTCCATACTTTCTAAGGTGGCATATGAAAATATTTACCAATGAATGTCCATATGTGATTTATACTTTTTTTTTTAAAGAGTTTAACAAAAATATAAAAGGCAGCAAGCAAGTTGTGGGTAGCTGAATGCAGAAGAATGCTGATGATGAGACCATGAAGCTTCATTATACTAGTTTCCTCAATTATGTTTAGACTTGATGTAGTCATAATAAAAAGTTACCAAATAAGTAATATGAAACTGAGTAACAGCAAATAGGCCCCTACATAAACAGAGGTAATTGAAGAAGCTGGGGGAAAATACAGTTGCAGTCAATAATCTTGGGGAGATTTAACTAAATACTGCATCCATGAAATAACAACCAACTATTATGAAAAGGGAGAATCAAAGAATGAAGAAATGCTGAAGATTTTTTTAAAAATGGTAACTGTGCTGGGAGAAAGCATAATGGTTACGTAAAATACTTTCATGCCTAAGGCTCCTAGGTCCCAGGTTCAGTCGTCAGTACCACCATTATCCAACAGCTGAGCAGTGCTCTGGTCTCTCACTTTCTGCACAGCTCTCATTAAAATGAAAAAAAAATTTTAAGTAAAAAAATATATATTTATATAGTATAAATATAAATATATATCAAGAGGTAGGAATTATCAGACTGATGACTATGAAAACTTAATCTGGTTTAAAAGACTAAATTGAAAAGGCCTCCTCCAAGTGAAAGACAAAAAAGACAAATGAATTAAGAAAAATAAAGCCGTAATTTCTACTAAGTAAAAATGTCAGAAGGAATAGATTAAAAAGAAAACAGAAAAATTAGTAACAGGAGAAAATTTATTAGAGGGAAGAACAGTATGAGCAAAAACATTAGGAAAAAATTCAAAATATATTCTGGAAAGAGTTCTGAATCCAAAGCACAGAAACAGCCCTTGGCTTATGATGACTCAACTTAAAAAAGTGACTTGGCAATGTTGTAAAAGTGGCACAGAGTCAGCAGAACCATACTTTGAAGCTTTAATTTGGATCTTTTCCAAATACACTCCTGTGATACAGGAGCCCCCATCAGACATGTGATCACTAATGAATAACTAGTACTCTATGGGGTAGAGTACCATCAGAGGTTTAGACTTAAGCTATTTTTAATTGAAAATGCAGTTATAGGGACACAGTCTGACTGTAAGTTGAGGAAGAGCTCATATGAGAAAATCCTATTGGTGTCCAGACAGAAGAAATAGTTCACCACCCCTCTGCAAGAGAGAGAGACAGAGAGAGAGAGAGAGAGAAGCAAACTGACATTTGACTTCTCATTTTGAACATTATACATTCACAAAAGAGCAATATTTATACTTTTCAGGGCATAGATTATGACTCCAAAATCCCAACAGAAACTACCACATAAGCGGGGGGGGGGGGGGGGGGGGGCACGCTTTTAGGTGTAAAATGTAAAATACTCAGCATGAATCACCAAGGCAACATTTCTGGGAGAAAGACAGCCAATCAGCATGTGTTTAGATGCCACTCCTGACCATCCTAACAGACAGGAAAACTCAAAAGAAGGGAAATGTGGACTTAAAAAAGAATGACTAAAAACAATAATAATAAACCACCATTATAATCCATGAAACCAGAAAATAAAAATCTAAATAATACGACTGCACTTTGTTTTTGGTTTTTTGTTTTGTTTTGTTTTTTTCAGAATAGATAGTTCCCTGGTAACTATCACACCCTATTCCCCAAGTTAAAGACAAGATTTAGAATAAGAAAAGGGACCATATTTAGTGGGGGTTGTATTGTTATGTGGAAAACTGAGAAATGTTATGCATGTACAAACTACTGTATTTACTGTCGAAAGTAAAACATTAATTCCCCAATAAAGAAATAAAAAAAGAGTAAAAAAAAGGGCAGAAAACATTGCTAGCTTGAAGAATTAAAGAGCAGGTAGATCAATTTTAAAGTAATAGCTTATGGGCTTTTATATATGTATACATCCATGTTATTACTACCCAGATCCAGTTATTGAATATGTCTAACAGAAGACTCACCCCCAAGTCCTGCATGGCCAGGCCTCAGGCCCATGAGAGCGACTGATATTGCATCTTCCCTGACAACAGATTTGTTTTCACCTCTGCTAGCATAACATTGTGTTTTCTTCCCTTTCTGGAGGTAACATGCACCCTGATTGTTCCACTTTGCATATTCCATGGGTTTGGGATATCTAACCAGAGCTGTGGATAACCAGTACACCAAGCAGTTCCTCTTCCGATACTTTATGTGGGGAGGGTGTTGTCAGTGTTAAAAAATTTTAATTTATGAGGACACAATCCCATTTTAAGTCAAGGGAGATGTGTGTATGAGAAAATCGTAGTCCTCAATAAACGTAAGGGGAAAATGTTGAGCTGTGGGGGTCTCTGCAATTTCAATTGTGCTACGATGTTTTTCAACATAAAACTGCCTTATAACCCAGCAATGCTATTTCTGGTAATTCTACTCCGAAAGAATGGCTACAAGTGCCCACCAAAACATATATGAAAAGTGGGTACAGTGACTTTATCAAAAACAGCCCCGTAGGCTCACTTCCCTGCATGTGTCTCTCAAGTTATACCAAATGATATTGGCAAGAGTACCATCTCAGCATGCTTCACTTCAGACTGTGTCCAGAGAGGTCAGGCATCGAATGCCAACCCCTCACCCTCATCACTTGGGTGAGACCTTTCCTTTCATGGTATTCTCTAATTCCATTCCAGGAGGTTCACTTCCTAACAAAGTCCCAAAACCTAGATTTAGACCAGGTCCTGTAAGATAGAGCATATGTCATTCCACACGTGAAGTCTCTGGACACAGTCTGAGGTGAAGCATGTTGAGGTGGCAATCGTTGCGTTGGTTAGGTTGTGATCGGCGGATGCAATATTATTTGGTTTGGATTGGGAGATGCATACGGGAAAGTGGACCCTATCCAAGGGTTCCAGGATTGGGGGAAGTAGGGGCTCTATAGTGGAGATGTGAGGTTCCTGCTGTCTTAGGGTTCAAAAAGACAATCGATAGTTAATGTTATCATCACATTATTTGTTAATTGGGTTAACTTTGAAAAGTCCTTTTGTTATGGTTTACTGTACAGTATCCAGTATCTTGTATATAGCTGTGCTATTGGATGCTTGCAATCCACTTGGTCCAGGCTTTTGAGAGAGTCCGCATATCAAATACACAGCCTATATATTAAAAGGATTCAGTTTGTGTTTTGAGAAACTTTGAGACATACAATTGATTTTCCCCCTCTCATATTAATTAACTACTGATTTATATGTCTACATTTTGCTAGGAGTGTACATAAACACCATTCCCACCACCAAAGGACTGTGACCCATCCCTCCCGCCCACTCTCACCCCCCACTGGCCCAGGAAGCTGCATGTCTACCCCTCACCACTGGGCTTTTACTTTGGTGCCCTACTTACAGTTTGATCAGGTCCTGCTTTTAGTTTCCCTTTCAGATCTTCTTAATCAACTTCTGTTGATGAGTGGGATCATCCCATACTCATCTTTATCTTTCTGACTTAGTTCACTTAACATAATTCCTTCTAGCTCTGTCCAAGATGGGTCAGAGAAGGTGGGTTCATTGTTTTTGATAGCTGCATAGTATTCCATGTGTATACCACAGTATTCCATGGTATACCACAGCTTTCTCAGCCACTCATCTGTTGTCACCTGGGTTGCTTCACGTGTGGAATGACAACCCTTCAGCTTCATTACTCGGGTGAGACCTTTCCTTTTATAGTACACTCTAATTTCATCTCAGGTAGTTCACTTTCTAACAAAGTCCCATAACCTGGATATACACCAGTTTCTGTGAGAGAGAGCTTATGTGCACACGTATCCATAAACTACTGCAAAATATATACCTGAAAGCAGAAGTACACTAGAGTTTGCAGTGAGTACCTCCCTAACACTTCCTCTCCACTATTCCAAGCTTGGGATCCATGATTGCTCAACAAATTGTTTGGCTTCATATGTTAACTCTCTTTTCAATCACCAGGTTCCAGATGCCACAAGGATGCTGGCCAGGCTTCCCTGGATTGAAGACCCCACCAATGTGTCCTGGAGCTCAGCTTCCCCAGAGACACACCTTACTAGGGAAAGAGAGAGGCAGACTGGGAGTATGGACCGACCAGTCAACGCCCATGTTCAGCGGGGAAGCAATTACAGAAGCCAGACCTTCTACCTTCTGCAACCCTCAACGACCCTGGGTTCATGCTCCCAGAGGGCTAGAGAATGGGAAAGCTACCATGGGAGGGGGTGGGTTATGGAGATTGGGTGGTGGGAATTGTGTGGAGCTGTACTCCTCCTACCTTATGTTTTTGTTCATTAATCCTTTCTTAAATAAAAAATTTAAAAAATAAATAAATAAATAAAGATAGAGCATATGTTCACATGTATCCATAAATTAGGGCAAAATACATACCTGAAAGCAAAAGTACACAATAGTCTGCAGTGAGTCAGTATAAAGTTCCTAATGAAATAGTATCTAATTAGACTTAGATACCCTCCTCACCTACTTCCTATTACAGTTCTCTCATTCACTCCAAAGCTAACTTTAGCAAAGCAAGGACTGGAAAAGCTGAATAAGGGCAAGAGACTGGCATACTTTAATGATGACTCTTAAGTCACTATCAGGCCATTCCATCAGCTGGGGCCCTAATCAGGGAGTCCTGAGATTCCCAAACAGACTTGATGGGCCTAGAACTCGAATAAATCCCTCTCTCCATTATTACTGGTCATTTCTATAAGTAACAACAAAATAGACCCCTTTGTGGGCCCCCATAGGACCTTGCCTTCAACTTGGATCAACAATGGTAGAGAATGTGCCATCCTTCAAAGGGAGGCTGGACAACATACTCTATGCTATATCTGAGGAAGATGGGTCCTGATATTGGGGCAGCTTGGAACATTCCTACTCATGACCACAGAATGTGAGCTCAGATTTAGAGGGATGCAGAGGTCACACAGGCTCCTAAGCTAATTATGGGCCCCAGATCACATCAAATCGATGGGGTTTATAGTCAACAATATTTATACCCCTTTCCCATATTAGGGAGCTACTCTCTTCCCTGACCCAGCTTTCTGGTCCTTTTTGCAGCCATGACATCATCTCCCCAGATAGTAATTAGGATCCACCTGCATATCAGATTTCAGGCTCAGGAGAAAAAAAAAAAAACTAGTATAGCTACAGGCCCTTTGAAATATAACTAAAATATGCCTAATAGCTATCTACAAAATGGAGGACCCCCCCAACACCTCATCTGCATTATTCCAGCCTGTAGGTCCATAATTGTTCAACAATTTGTTTGGCTTTGTATGTTAACTCTCTTTTCAGCCACCAGGTTCCAAACGCTAGCAAGATGCGACCAGATTTCCTATATTCCAGATTTCCTATATAACCCCACCCATATGTGCCTTGGAGCTCTACTTCCCCAGAGCCCTTTCCCACTATGGAAAGATAGAGACAGGCTGGGAGTAGGGATCGACCTGTCAACGTCCATGTTCAGCGGGGAAGCAATTCTAGAAGCCAGACCTTCCACTTTCTGCATCCCATAATGATCTTGGGTCCATACTCCCAGAGGGTTAAAGAATAGGAAAACTATTGGGGGAGGGAATGGGATGTGGAGTTCTGGTGATGGGAATTGTGTAAGGTTGTGCCCCTCTTATCCTATGGTTTTGTCAATGTTTCCTTTTTATAAATAAAAAATTTTAAACAAATTAAAAAAAAAAAAAAACAGCCCCGTAGTCAACAATTTCTTTGGCTCTATATGTTAACTCTCGTTTCAGCCACCAGGTTCCAGATGCTAACATGAGGCCAACCAGACTTCCCTGGGTAGACGACCCCACCAATGTGTCCTGCAGCCCCACTTCCCCAGAGCCCCGCCCCACTAGGGAAAGAGAGAGAGAGGCTGGGAGTATGGATCAACCTGTCAACGCCCATGTTCAGCGGAGAAGCAGTTATAGAAGCCAGACCTTCCACCTTCTGCACCCCATATGACCCTGGGTCCATACTTCCAGAGAGATAAAGAATAGGAAAGCTATCAAAGGAGGGGATGGGGTATGGAGTTCTGGTGGTGGAAACTGTGTGGAGTTGTACCCCTCTTATCCTATGGTTTTGTCAGTATTTCCTTTCTATAAATAAAATTTTAAAAAATAAATAAAAATTTTAAAAAACAGCCCCAAACCAGAAAAGAGAAAGACCTCACAAATATCTAACAAGAAAATGGATAAATACATTGTTGCATATTCTTACAGTGGATTAGCAATAAAGAAGAAGAAACTAATGATATAATACCATGGGTGAGTTTCAGCAATGTTTGTTGGGTGAAAGAAGCCAATACAAGGGGGGGGGGGGGACAGGGAAGATAAGTGGTATTTTAAAGGAGATCTAGACCAGGGAGAGAGTGGTGCAGTAGTCCACAGACTTGAGAGTGAGAGGGCTCAGGTTTGACCCCCAGCACCACCAACAGTCTGAGGAAAAGGTTTTTAAGAAAAGGTTAATTTTTTCAAGAAACAGTCAATCAATGCAAAATTTTCTCTTTGGTGGAGATACACTTAATGCAAAAACTAAGAAGTCTGTATGCTATACCCTCTCCTATAATGCTCAAGATTTCTTAAATCTATGTGCATGGACCCAGGTTCAAGCCCCCACTCTCCACCTGTAAGGAGGATGCTTCAAGAGCGGTTCAGCAGGTCTACAGGTGTCTTTCTTACTCTCTCTTCCTGCCCTCTCAATTTCTCTGTCCTATCAAATAAAAAAGGGGTTGTGGGTAGCCACGGAGCAATATATTTGTAGTGCAGGCACCAAGTTCCATTAAGTAACTTACATCCTCCAAGGAAAGACCTACACTGATCAGGATGTCCAGAATACACACCAGATAAGACAAATTACAGTAAAGAAATTCTGCCCTTACACAGAAGTTCCAGCAGAAAGAAACTCACCACTTCATGGATGGATCTATTGAATCCATCATCTTCTGTGAGGATCAACAAGATTATAAGGGCCATATACACATGGTGGGAATTTCTTTCTTCTACATGATATAGAATCTCAAGAATTGGCAAAACCTATGGGATAAGAATTTTCATTTATTATTTCAATTACTTAATAATTAGACTAAATGCTATAAGACTTTATACTTTTATTATGTACCCTTGGCTTTAATTATATTTTTACAAGGATGGATATATATACATATACACATACATATACACATACACATACACATACATATATATATGAGCTAGCCTCTGACTGACACTCCTTTCTAGTATGACTCAAGTTGCCAGTAGAGTAAACCATCATCCTCTGTGAAAGTCAGCCTGAGACAGAAGGCTGGGCTTGCAGAGACCATTTACACTCATGCCAATGCTTGACATGAAACAGAGGGGGTCTGCCCCAAGCCTTGCAAGAACTTACACGTGATATGGTACTCCTAAATCACTGCAATGTGCCCAGCATTACCTTCTTACTAGCAAAACCACAGGTCAAAGAATCATTGACAATAACTAAATTGTCTGAGCACAATCCATTTGCTTCCACAAGTATCTGTTATAGAAGAAAGTTCAGGCGCCAGGCAGCAGCACACACTATAGTACACAAGGATCTGGATTGAAGACACTGGTCCCCACTCTAGGGGGAGGGTTTCACGAGTGGTGAATCAGGGCTGGAAGTGTCTCTATCTCTTCCTCCTTATCTCCCCCTTCCCTCTCAATTTCTCTCTGCCTTTATCCAATAACACAAAAATAAATAATAAAAATAAATTTAAAAAAAAGAAAGCCCAAAGGGCAGATAAGAATATCAGTTAGGAGAGTTGGGCAGTAGCACAACAGGTTAAGCGCACGTGCAGCTAAGCACAAGGACCAGCATAAGGATCCCAGTTCAAGCCCCCAGCTCCCTACCTGCAGGAGAGTCACTTCACAAGTGGTGAAGCAGGTCTGCAAGTATCTATCTTTCTCTCCCCCTCTCTGTCTTCCCCTCCTCTCTCTATTTCTCTCTGTCATATCCAACAATGATGACAACAATAGTAATTACAACAATAAAAAGAAACAAGGGCAACAAAAGGGAATAAATAAATATAAAAAATATTTTTGAAAAGAATATCAGTTAGGACATCAAATTTACTTATATAAGAATATTAAAAAGTAAAATAAAATCCAACTCTATCCACATACACCCACAAAACAAAACCTTTTAATTTTTCACTATCATCAGAAACAGGTAATTGTTCCCTGAATCATCACTTACATTATCTTACCCATAGAATTTTCCAGAATATGTGATGTCACAGGCTTTCTGCATCTTGCCATTAGTTCCCTTAGGATGATATATCATGGTCTTGTACCAACCCATCAGCCTTCTCTCAAGTTTTCACTCCCATGAGCAGTACACTGTTACACCCATCATGCATTTTGTCCTTACTGCCATTTTGACATAAAATATGCTTTCAAATGAATTCTAAATACCATATTTACTCAATCTCTTCTCTTAAACACACACACACACACACACACACACACACACACACTGCTAAACATGAGGTTTACAGATCCTTCTGCCAACGTATAAAGCCAATGTAGAAGGGACACCTCTGTTGCGGTAAGCAAGCTGGTGATTACTTCAGCAACATTCACAGTTTTACCAATGCGTGAACAGTACATTGTCTACTGCTATCCCGCATGCACTTCAAGCATGATATTAACACTTCAGTGGTGTAGCTTACTTTATCACTCAGAGAAACAATGCCAAGTTACACGTTACTTATAAGGTTAATGTAAGAGTGACTGAGCCAAAAGTTGGAAGCAATTTCAAACACACTGAAGGGGAATATTCATTTAAGTGCTGTCTGGCAAAGGGACCTTAAAATAACTGTAACAGTGCAGGAACTGAGCTCAGGAAGCCCTAGAGTTTAAGCTTGTCAGAGAGATAGGACCCCCCACCCCAGAAACTGAGCTGCAACTTTTAGTGATTTCCCTCAGGAATATGCTGCAGCAGGAAGGGCCATGAGGGTCTAAAAGTCTTGAGCATGGCAGGCAGTGCTTCTTGAAGATTTGAAGAGGAAGAATCAGAGGGCGGTTGTGACTGCTGAGCACCCACTGAGCAGGTCTTTCTTTTCTTTTCTTTTTTAATATTTATTTATTTATTTATTTATTTTCCCTTTTGTTGCCCTTGTTTTTTATTGTTGTAGTTATTATTGATGTCATTGTTGTATACTACAGAGAGAAATGGAGAGAGGAGGGGATGGCAGAGAGGAGGAGAGAAAGTTAGACATATGCAGACCTGCTTCACCGCCTGTGAAGTGACTCCTCTGCAGGTGGGGAGCTGGGGGCTCAAACCAGAATCCTTATGCCAGTCCTTGCACCACGTGTGCTTAACCCTGGGCGGGTCTTTCTGTTGTGCTGCTGTATGGTCCTGCTCTGTGGGGCCCCTATTTGAGGTGCCTCCTGCAAGCTGTAACTCCCACCTTTGCCTTATCTGGCCACACCTCCACATCAACCTCCTAAGCACCTCTCTTTGTAGCAACCAAGCAAACACACCCCTCCTGGAAAGAAAAGATTCTTCAAAATGTTATAAAATGGAAATGTTTCTAAGATACTTACAAGGTTTTCCATATCTGTGCGAGCCAACATGTATGTCCTGATGTTACTATTTTGATGGAGCAACGTGTACAGCAGGAGAGTTGCTTGGTCAGATGTCTGCTGTTCACAGAGAGCCGTGTACAAACTATTAAAGTTAATCTGGAAAGCATGTGGAGTTGACGAGGGGAAAGGAGTGCTATCTGGAATGCCGAAAACACAAAATATTGAAACTGCTACGTATTTTCTGAATTACACCTTATAGAGATAATAAAAGCAACGCTAATTTATGCAGCCCAAATCCCATTAAATTTTCCATGTCACTAGATTTCAATTCCAGATTTCTGTTTTATTTTTAAAATTAATCTATAGGGGGGAAATGGGCACATATATGCAAATATAGACAGATAATTGTAGAAATAACAGTTAACCCATGTCTGCAACCTTGGGAGAACCGTGGTGGACCGAGGAATCAGGGATTGAGAACTCTGGGGATGGGAACAGTGTGGAGTGGTAAACCTGTTATCTTATAATTGCATATATCAATATGAAATTACTATTAAAAATTAAAAGAAAAAGATAAATAAATTAAAATTAACTAAGTAAAGCATGATTATTATATTTCTAAGAGTGAAGCATATTAAAACAATTCTGGAAATGAACATGGCAAAGAGCATCAGAAACCTTAAAAATGCTTCAGTCTAGTAAATGTGTTTACCCATCTTGCATCAGTGCAGGTCACTATTGGATGTGGTTTTAAAATTTAGCTACTATCACTATGAAAAGATAGAGACAGGCTGTGAGTAACAGACTGACCTGCCAACGCCCATGTCCAGTACAGAAGCAATTATAGAAGCCAGACCTTCCACCTTCTACACCCCATAAAGAATATTGGTCCATACTCACAGAGGGATAAGTGTTAGGGGGAAGATGACCAGAGGGCTCTGAACTCCAATTCCATCAGGACCCAGAGAGAGGAGTAGGGGAGGGGAGAGAAAGGAAGGATACTTGGAAATAGTAAGTGTGACTTAGAATGGAAGAGAAGGCAAGATAATAGAAAAAAATGGGTAAATATAGATAGTGAGTGAAATAATAGTCAACCCATAGCTGTGATCTTAGAAGAACTAAACTACAGTTCCAACTGAAGGAATGGGGACACAATCTCTGGTGGTGGGAAAGCTATGGAATTATGTCCCTATTATCTTATAGTTTTATAAAACAATATTAAATCACTAATTTTAAAAAGTGGGAAAAATTTAGCTTGACTCTAAAGTACAGCCTTCAGATAAGGCATGACTTTTTCAACACAGAAATATCAGGGTTTGATAAATTAAGAGCCCACAAGCAAAAAACCATCTATTTTAGAAAGAAAAGTTGTACTAGAACACAGTGAAGCTCATTCACTTGTATTTTTTCTCTGCTTGCTTTCATACTACAAAGGCAGAGAGTTAAGCACCGGAAAGCCATGAGCCCAATACGGAAAAGGTTGCTGAGCTCTACTCTGATTTTTAATTCTATAAACTCTAGCTAGAATATAAAATTTAAATGAAAAATTTCAAAAACCTGTCATTTGGAATATCCAGTTTAATTCCTAGCCCAGGTAAGCAGATCAGGTAGGTTCAAATAAAACACAAGCAAGCTTGGTTATCTCTCAAATAAGGATAAATTTACACATGTGTAAAGAACAAGAGTCTTCATGACCTTCTTGAGAATACAACAGAAAAAAATCTAAGCATTTCTCATTGTTCATATTTGTTGGGGCCTCTCTACTCCAAAGTGACTTCTTCAGACTGGCAGTGGCATAGAGGGAGATACCACAGCATCATAGTTTCTTCCCCAGAGCCATAGGACCCAAGACATGACCCTATGTTGAAGTCATGGCAAAGCAGGCATTCTCTGCTAGGTGAGCTATCTTGTTAAGCAGCTTCAGCCAGTGTGAAAATAGTATCCACTGACAGTCACAGGATTACATGCCGGTAATCCTGTGAGGATAGGGTGTAAATGCCCTCTTCACTTAACTGAAAGACTTCTCAGTGGGAAACGTGCCACAAACCTTGTGTGTTCTTAAAGGACATAATGGCCTGTCTGTAGGGGTTTGGAGCATCTGCAGCATCCGTCAGATTGGCCAGCACCAGCAGAAGCAGAAGACTCTGATTGGCCAGTGGGGAAGACAGCTCTGGAGTGGCGGTTGCTTTGCTGCCTACACCGCCCAGCGTGAAGACAGTCCAGAGTCCAGCTTGAGAAGAAAATACACAGTTGAGATGCGCTGAGGCCACCTTAGCATTTATTTAAAACAGTATTTGTACCATGCCCTGTACTTTTTCATACTGCAAAATTTAAAAGAACACTTTCCTTTCTTTTTTGGTAATAAAAGTAAAACAGGTTCATTACCTGAAAATGGCCACATTGGTTAAGTCTATGAAAAAAATAAAGCTGATTATTCCTACCACCAGTTCTCAGCTAACCACTTTACAGTTTCTTGTATTTGTCCAGATTATTCACATATAAGGAATAATTTTATGTACAACTTTCTATCAATACATTTCAGAAGGTAATCAAAACGTTAAAGTTTAAAGTGCCAAAGAATAGATAAAACCCTGAATGGACAAGTAAACTTGGAAGAAGGGGAAAAAATAGAGTGAGTTACCCCAAAACCAAGTCTGAATTTTTTTTTCATATAACTCTACCAAACTAAAAACAGATAATTATAATTATCCTATTAGACAAGCAATTCCAAAATACAGAGCAAGAATCACCTCTATATGACTCACTTTACAAAGTCCCCAATATCCTCTTGATAAGAAACAGTGCAAAGACTACATTTCAAATAAACAGAGAAAAACAAATTATCTGGCTAAATCATACCAAAGCAAATGAGCTGTAACAGAAACTTTTGTTAAGACAACACGTTCAACAAAGTGAAATGCAACAACTATCCACCACTTAAAGTCAATCAATTGGGGATGGGCAGTGGCATACCTGTTTGAGCACACATGCTATGATGCTCAAGGACCTGGGTTCAAACCTTTAGTTTTGCTTTAGTTTGTTTTTAGTGAAACAGTGCTACCTGCAGCTATCGCTTTCATTTTCTATCTTCCCTTTCCCTCTCAATTTCTATCTAACTTATTAATTGAAAAGGAAGCTGATGGCCTTACAACACCTGAAAATGTTAGACCAGAAACCATCAAATTCTTATTGGACAATATTGGCAGTTATTTTGGTAATATAACTCTACCAAACTAGAAAAAAAAACATAATTATCCTATTAGACAAGCAATTCCAAAATACAGAGGATCACCTCTATATGACTCATTTTACAAAGTCTCCAATATCCTCTTGATAAACAGTGCAAAGACTGCATTTCAGATAAAAAAAATTCTTTTGCATCTAAATTTTATAGGCATCTTCAATTATACAAATCCAATAGCAAGAATGATTAAAATAAAAATAATCCAATGGGACTACATCAAATTAAAAAGCTTCTGCACAGCAAAAGAAACCACCACCCAAAGAAAGAGACCCCTTACAGAATGGGAAAAGATTTTTACATACTATACATCAGACAAAACGTTAATAGCCAAAACATATAAAGAGCTCACCAAACTCGGTGACAAAAACACAAATGACCCCACCCAAAAATGGGGAGAGGATATGAACAGAATATTCACCAAAGAAGAGATCCAAAAGGCCAAGAAACACATGAAAAAATGCTCCAAGTCATTGATGGTCAGAGAAATGCAAACGCTAGAAGAAGAAGAGAAATGCAAAGAAAGACAATAATGAGAATACTATTTCACTCCTGTGAGAATGCCATAAATCAGAAAAGGGAGCAGCAACAAATGCTGGAGAGGTTGTGGGGACAAAGGAACCCTCCTGCACTGCTGGTGAGAATGTAAATTGGTCCAACCTCTGTGGAGAGTAGTCTGGAGAACTCTCACAAGGCTAGATATGGACCTACCCTATGATCCTGCCATTCCTCTCCTGGGGATATATTCTAAAGAACCCAACACACTCATCCAAAAAGATGTGTGTTTGCCTATAGCAGCACAATTTGTAATAGCCAAAACCTGGAAGCAACCCAGGTGTCCAACAACAGATGAGTGACTGAGCAAGTTGTGGTATATATACACAATGAAATACTACTCAGCTGTGAAAAAGGTCATTTCAGGAGGTCAGGCAGTAGTGCAGCGGTTAAGTGCAGGTGGCACAAAGCGCAAGGACTAGCTTTAAGGATCCAGGTTCAAGCCCTCAGGTCCCCACCTGCAGAGGAGTCGCTTCACAGGTGGTAAAGCAGATCTGCAGGCGTCTGTCTGTCTTTCTCTTCCCTTGTCTTCCTCTCCTCTCTCCATTTCTGTCTGTCCTATCCAACAACGACAACATCAATAACAACAACAATAATAACTACAACAATAAAACAACAAGGGCAACAAAAGGGAAAAATAAATAAATAAAATAAAAATAATGATTTCATTTTCTTCACCTCATCTTGGATGGACCAACCATTTTTAATAGCTGAGTAGTATATACTCCAATAAAGAAAAAAATTTTTTAAACTAAATTAAGTTGGGTTTTAAGTTAAAAATATATTAGTAAAAAGGTAGGCAATCTACATAGTTGAATCAAATTATCAACATACTACAAGTTTACATTTATTCAAAATAATGCTAAAGACATAGTTGAAAATTTGAGACATTAAGTAAAGTCAAGATTATAAGAAAGTATAACCAGTAGTCAAGTATAACTTCTATGCTTTGGGATTGATCTGTTGTTTATCCTTCACCTTAAAAAAAAAAACATAAAATATCCTGTTACTTCCTTGCTTGGTTCCTATACCCACCATGCCCCAGGACTGCAAGCAAAGAAAAACACAATTAGAAGTTCAATCTGCAACAAAAATAATCACAAGGTGACTTCCAGGGTGAAATACAAGTGTTTTCTTTGGATTCTCTTCACAGCTGTGCATCTTCACTACCAAAAGAAATGAACATTGACTTACTCTGGGCAGATTTCACAAACTAAACTCTGATTTTCTCCTAGCACATCTTTCTCTCTCTCTCTCCCTCTTTCTTTCTCTCTATTTATTTATTTTTTGTTTCCAGTTCCAGGTCTTCCAAGAGGGCTGAGAAACTGCATACAAGGTCAGACAAAAGAACAATTTATGAGGAAGCTCCCGACTCCCCCTTAACACACACCCTCCCTCCCTTTCTCTGATAAGTGTAACTGCAATATGGCCTTCCCTAACAGGCAGAAATGAGGCAGCCTGCCACTGCCTACATTATAGTTTGAACTGGCAGGTAATGCTGGACCAGAACTCTTCAAAAAGTTCATTTCTTTTTGTTGATCCAAGCTTCTGATCTCTGACCCAAAATTCTTAGTGGAACTACATTTTCCTGTTAGCCACCCCCCCCCAAAAAAAAATCTCTAGCAGAAAAATAAGGGAACATTACAGTATATCTCCATCTACTCTAAAAATCAAATTAAGAATGGTCTCCAAAGTTTCTCAGCTGTACCCCCTCAGAACCTCCAAATAAACTCCTAAAATAAAATTTATCTAACAACTAAAAAACAGTGAAATTAAAGAACAAATCTGAGGTTGGGGTAGATATCACAATGGTTATACAAACAAAGTCAGTCTCATGTGTGAGGTTCCAAAGTCCCAGGTTCAATCCCCTGCACTGCTCTGGTAATAACAGTAATAATGATGATGACGATGACTTGACAAGGAATTTAATAAATTGGACATAAGTTTTTAAAAGAACAATTCTGATATTGATGACTCTTTTTTTAAGTACAGAATCAAGCTTGCTTATCCATAATAATAAGTATGTGAAAAATATACAAAGTATGATAAACTAAACATTAATAAAAACTCATTTTAAAAATACTAGACTCTAATATTTAAAGATATTAATAAAAATACTGCTTTTTCATTAGCAGTTATTCAGCAAACTGCAGATGGTTAATTATAACTAACAAATATTACAAAGCAAAACTCAATCAAAACTATACAGAATAAAAATACAGTATCATACATAGATTTGAAATCTGTTCTGAGCTATTAATATATCTCAAGCCAGTAATAGTAAGACAAGTCAGATACCATGAAGAAATTAAAGAGAAGCAGGGTGGTCATTAGAAAAGTGTCTGAGGCCAGCAAAATAAATCTCCTGAGTAGCACATCTGCTTCGCTGTGAGAACAGGGTCCCCTACCACACTGGAAGAAGCTTTGGTGCTGCAGTATCTTTCCCTCTCTGTCTCTGAGTCTATATCTGTCTCTGTCTGAAAAATTCAGCCTGAACTGGGGGTGTGGATTGACCTGCCAAAATCCATGTCCAGTAGAGAAGCAATTATACAAGCCAGACCTCCTACCTTCTGTACCCATAAAGAACTTTGGTTATACATCCAGAAGGATAAAGAATAGGAAAGTTTTTATCAAATACTTAGAAGAAAATAATGGTGGAACACGTTCCCATCTATATCTCAAGGACATCTTTGATGATACAAACCCAACTCCAAGGAAGATTAAAACAAAAGTAATCCAGGGACTACATCAAATTGAAAAGCTTCTAGACAGCAAAAGAAACCATCACCCAAACAAAGGAAATAGTCAAAGATTGGGAGATTTTTACATGCAATATATATACATCAGACAAAATACTAATGACCAAAAATGTATAAATTGCTCAACAAACTTACCAACAAAAAAGCAAATGACCCAATTCAAAAGTGGGGAGAGGATATGAACAGAAAATTCACTACAGGAGAGATACCAATGGCCAACAAACATAGGGAAAAAAATGCTCCAAGTCACTGATTGTCAGAGAAATGCAAATAAAGACAACAATGCGATACCACTTCACCCCTGTGAGAATGTCATACATCAGAAAAACAGCAGCAACAAATGCTGGAAAGGTTGTGGCGACAAAGGAACTCTACTGCACTGCTGGTGGAAATATAAATTGGTCCTACCTCTGTGGAGAGCAGTCTGGAGAAACCTCACAAGCCTAGAAGTGGACCTTCCTTATGACCCAATAATTACTCTCCTATGGATATGTGTCCTAAAGAAATCAAGCAAACCCATGAAAAAGGTATGTGTATACCTATGTTCATAGCAGCACAATTTGTAATAGCCAAAACCTGGAAACAACCCAGCTGCCCAACAAAAGATGAATGGCTGAGAAAGTTGTGGTCTATATACACAATGGAATACTATTCAGCTATTAAGAATAATGCACTCTTTGGTCCAGGAGGTGGCGCAGTGGTAAAGCTTTGGACTCTCAAGTATGAGGTCCTGAGGAGTTCCATCCCTGGCAGCACATGTGCCAGAGTGATGTCTGGTCCTTTCTCTCTCCTCCTATCTTTCTCATAAAGAAATAAAATCTTTAAATAATAATAATAATAAATAATGCACTCACCTCCGACCCATCCTGGATGGAGCTAGAAGGAATTATGTTAAGTGAGATATATCAAAAAGAGAAAGACGAATATGGGATGATCCCACTCATAAACAGAAGTTGAGAAAGAAGAAAAGAAAGGGAAAAGCAAAACAGAAACTGACAAGAGTTTGAAGGATTGCACCAAAGTAAAAAACTCTGGTGGGCATAGGACCTTGCCCTCAATTTGGATCAACAATGGTAGAGAATGTTCCATCCTCCAAAGGGAAGATGGACAACATACTCTATGCTACACCTGAGGAAGATGGGTCCTGATATTGGGGCAGCTGGGAATGTTCCTACTCAGGACCACAGAATGTGAGCTCAGATCTACAGGGATGCAGAGGTCATATAGGATCCTAAGCTGAATATGGGCCCCAGATCAATTCAAATCGATGGGGTTTACAGTCAACAGTATTTACACATCTTTCATTTAGGAGCTACTCTCTTTCCTGATCCAGCTTTCTGGTCCTTTTTCCAACCATGACATCATCTCCCCAGACAATAATTAGGATCCACCTGCATATTAGATTTCAGGCTCAGAGAAAAAGGAAAAAAAAAAAAAAAAACTACTATAGCCATAGGCCCTTTGGAATGTAACTAAAATATTCCTTCTAACTATCCACAAAATGGAGACTCCCCACCCCCCAACTCTTCATCTGCACTATTCCAGCCTTTAGGTTCATGATTAGTCAACAATTTGTTTGGCTTTATATGTTAATTCTCTTTTAGGTCATCAGGTTCCAGATGCTACCATGATGCCAACCAGACTTCTCTGGACAGACAACCCCACCAATGTGTCCTGGGGCTCTGATTCCCCAGAAAACCCACCCCACTAGGGAAAGAGAGACAGGCTGAGAGTATGGATCGACCTGTCAATGCCCATGTTCAGCAGGGAAGCAATTACAGAAGCCAAACCTTCCACCTTCTGCAACCCACAATGACCTTAGGTCCATACTCCCATAGGGTTAAAGAAAAGGAAAGCTATCAAGGGAGGGGATGGAATGTGGAGTCTGGTGAAAGGAATTGTACCCCTCTTATCCTATGGTTTTGTCAGTGTTTCCTTTTTATAGATAAAAGAAATAGAAAAAATAAAAATTAAAAAAATAAAATAAGAAAATTGTATTTAAAAAAAAAACACCTCTGGGGGGAAAGTAAGGGTAGATTTTCTACTCCACTATTTGGGAGTGGGGGTAGGAACACACACTTTTGATGGCAGGAATGGTGTTAATATGCACTCTTATTAACTTGTAATCTTATAAATTACTAATCAATAAGAGGGGAAAAATAGATTGAATGTTTCAAATTTTTGATACATAGACTCCGGTTCTGAGTATAACACCATTCCCGCAACCAGGCTTCCTCGCTTCTTTCCACACACAGACCTCTAGTTTCATCTGCTATCACTGACTCCATTCTGACTTCCCAGGGCAGACAACCTCACCAATGTATCACAGAACCCCACCCTTTCAGTGCCCGACAATACTAGGCAAAGACAGAAACAGGCTGGGGTATGAATTGACCTGTCCATGTCCATGTCCAGCAGAGAAGCAATCACAGAAGCCAGAAGTCCCATCTTCTATACCCCCCCAAAAATTTTTGGTCCATATTCCCACAGGAGAAGAAATGACAGGGAGAAGATGACCAGAGGGCTCTGAACTCCAACTCCAACTCCATCAAGACCCAGAGAGAGAAAAGGAAAAAGAGAGGGGCATTTGGATGTAGTAATAGGTGTAGGTATGACTTGGAAAGAAAGAGAAGATGGGACTATGGAAAAAAATAGGCAAATATATACAAATATAGACAGATAGTTGTAGAAATCATAGTTAAATCTGCAACCTTGGGAGAACTGCTGTAGCTTCCAATGGAGAAAACTGGGATGCTGAACTCTAGTGGTGGGAACAGTGCAGAATTATAACCCTGTTATCTTGTAAATTTGTAAATCAACAGTAAATCACTAATAAAAATTTTTTAAAAGAATAGAGAATTTTCCAATGGAGGGGGTGGGACATGGAACTCTGGTGGAAATGTATGAAATTACATCCCTATTATCTTTCTATCTTGTTAATCTTTATTAAATCACTAATTAAATTTTTTATGTTTTTTATTATCTTTTATTTATTGGATAGAGACAGCCAAAAATCAAGAGGGAAGGAGGTGACAGAGAGGGAGAGAGACAGAGAGACATCTGCAGCACTGCTTCACCACTTGCAAAGTTGTCCCCCTGCAGATGGGGACCGGGGCTTCAAACCAGGGTCCTTAGCATTATATGTGCACTCAACCAGGTGCAACACCACCCGACCCCCACTAATTAAATTTAAAAAGTCACTAAAGTAGTGATGCCACAGTGACAAAAAAATGTATGAAAATTCTACTAAAGACATTTCAGTCACCATATACACACATGTATGTGTGTATATGTATATATATATATATATATATATATATATATATATATATGTGTGTGTGTGTGTGTGTGTGTGTGTATATATATAGTTTTTTCTTGAAATACTTCAGTATTTTTCCTATATAAGTATAGGAAAACAGTAAGGGAAGACAGTTTCACCAAGGAAATACTGGTCATGTATTCCAAGGTAATTACTGTGGCAAATGTGACACCTAATCTCAATTCCACATACCCTCTTTTCTTCCTTTTATTAATTCATGAGATACCCTGGGGCCCAGTTGGCTAAGACTACATATTGCAAGTTTTTCTTGCTGTCAGCTGTGACAGCTGAGTAAGTTCCAACCAATGGGATGTGACTAGGAGCAGCACATGCAAACTTCTGGTCACCACATTTAAAGAAAATTACTTTCTTTTCACATCCACACCCCTCCCATTGGTTGACACTGAATTAATGATGGACAGCCAGGTTTGACTTTGTGCATGAGAACACTACCAGAAGAATGACAAGACAAGACAAGACAAGACAAGACAAGACAAGACAAGACAAGACAAGACAAGACAAGACAAGACAAGACAAGACAAGACAAGACAACTTCTGGAAGAAATGTTATACATCAGCCTGGACTAGTTCAGAGTTGCACATGAGATAAAGGTAAACCTGCTGTGTTGTTAAATCACTGGGATCTGATCTCTATCTATAACCAAAAGAGAAGCTTTTTAATTTGATATAGTCCTGTTGGTTTATTTTTTGTTTTTGTCTTCCTTGCAATTGGATTTGTCATTGAGGACATCTATAAAACAGACAGAAAAGAGTTCTGCTAATATTTCTTCTAAGTATTTGATAGTTTCTGATCTAGTACCCAAGTCCTTAATCCATTTGGAGTCTACTTTTTGAGTGTGGTGAAGTGTAGTGGTTCAGTTTCATTCTTCAGCACATTTCAACCAAATTTTCCCACCATATTTGTTGAAAGGGCTCTCCTTCTAATTAATAGTTTTGGCTCCCTTGTCAAAATTTAGATGCCCATAGGTAGAGGGGCTTATTTCTGGGCTCTAAATTTTATTCCACTGGTCTCTGTGTCCTATTTTTCCCCCAGTATCAAGCAAAAGAAACCACCTCTCAAACAAAGAGACCCCTAACAGAATGTAAGATTTTGACATGCCATACATCAGACAAAAGGCTAGTAACCAAAATACACAAAGACCTCACCAAACTCAGTGACAAAAACACAAATGATCCCATCCAAAAATGGGGAGAGGATAGGAACAGAATATTCACCAAAAAAGAGACCCAAAAGGCCAACAGACACTGGAGAGGTTATAGGGGAAAGGAACCCTCCTATACTGCTGAAGGGAAGGTCAATTGGTCCAACCCCTGTGGAGAGCAGTCTGGAGAACTCTCAGAAGGCTAAAAGTGGACCTACCCTAAGACCCAGCAATTCCTCTCCGGGGGATATATCCTAAGGAACCAAACTTACCCATCCAAAAAGATTGGTGCATACCTATCCTCATATAAGCACACTTTAAAAATTTTGTTATTAATACTACATTACAAGATTGTACGGTTACACACTACAACCATCACCAAAGTTACATATCCCCACCTTCACAACTCCCAAAGACAATCACCATAGTTATCATAGATCTTAAGTTTGCTTCTTTTTTTTTTAATTCAAGTTCATCTGTATCTGATATCTATACTCCATGAGTGGAACTATCCAGTAGCTGTCTTTTATCTGTTTACTTATTTTACTAAGCATAATCACCTCCAGTTCCATCCATTTGTCCCAAATGACACAATATCATCTATTTGGACTGCAGAGTAATATTCTATGGAATATGTATGATGTAACTTCTTTAGACAGTCATCTGTCTGTGGGCATTTAGGCTGCTTCTACTCTTTGGCTATTGTGAGAAGTGCAGCTATGAACAAAGAGGTGAACATATCACTTCTAATTAGTCGTTGAGTGTCCATTGGATAAATGTCTATGAATGGTATTTTGGGATAATAAGGTAATCCCATTTTTATTTAAGGACTGTCGATGCACTCTTACAAATGAGCTGCACCAGTTTACATTCCCACCAACAATGTAGCAGAGTTCCCTTTTCTCCACAACCTCTCCAACACCTGTCATTTCCTGGTTTGCTGATGGAAGCCATCTCTAATGTATGATATGGTATCTCAGTGTCGTTTTAATTTGCATTTCTCTAATGTTCCCATTAGAACAAGTAAAGTGGAGCATTTCTTCTATGTGTATCTCTTCTTTAGAAAACTATTTAGTTCTTTGGTATACTTTTTTTTTATGTCTGTAATACTCATTTGCAGTAAGGCTTTCAAGATACATGAAGTTTTTATAGCATTTGTATTTTAAGGATTATGGGCAAATACTTTTTTTTTACGTGATAAAAAAATTAGTACTTAAAAGGTTCAAAAATATATCGATTGAGTGATTTCTTTACATAAATAAATCATATTGATTTTTAGGGTTTAAACAGCTGATTTAGGATTTAAACAGCAATTACAGAAGCCAGACCTTCCATCATCTACACCCCATAAAGATCCTGGGTCCATACTCCCAGAGGGATAAAGAAGAGGAAGGCTTCCAATGAAGGAGATGGGATGTAAAACTCTGGTGGTGGGAATTGTTCCCCCTCTCATCTACAATTTTTTCAATCATTACTAAATCTATAAAAAAATTTTATTTGCCTATCACAATTAAAACTTTTTGACTGAGTATAAAGCTTAATACTAGAGGTCAGGCATCCAGGCTTTATGCTCTGCTTATCTTTAAAAAAATAAAATTATGAGATCGCTTCCTCTCCTCCCCTCCCCTCCCCTCCCCTCCCCTCCCCTCCTCTCCTTTCCCGGATAAACTAGGAATACGAAAGGAGACCACCCGGGACTGAAACAAGACAGGACTAGAATGACCACAGGAACCCAGTAAATCATCGGTGAGTACAAACACGTGTGGCTGGTGATAGAGAGGAGAGAGGAGCCTAAGGAGAGATTAAGTGACTGCTAACAGTTCAGCAGTTTATCAGTTGAGACACCACCTCCAGTCTGCTCCACAAACAAGGGGACAGCTGAAGGGAGGAGAGGACTCCCCAGAGACTCACCAAGTGCAACTCTGAGTCTCCATTGCTACTACCCTCAGAATCTGGAGCACTGACAGGGAGGGACACCAGGGGACAGAGATCTAACCATGAAACTCAGAAGACCTGTATCTCAGTGGCATAGCTGAGGGGCTGTGACAGTCTCTCTGCATAACCACTGGATTATCTCTGCCACACCCTGCTTTATCTCTTGGTCAGGAGTCAGTGATTAAGCTAAGAAGCATATAGATAGTTTAAAAGCCCTCAGGCTCCCATATCCTACAGGGAAGAAAAAAAAAAGAGGCTTTTAAACCACTGAGCTCCAACTCAGGGATTGAAACAACTGTTAACTTCCAACACTGTGAACCCTTTAATTAACTTACTTAGACACAAGTCAATCCAGGCAATAGTGATCAATAATTTGAAAAGTACTGATAAAGGGAACTCATAACATAATATATAAAATGGTTAAAACAACAAGAAAAAATATTGGAGAATAGAACCAGGACAAAAGTCCAGCTAAAAGTCCTCCAGAGGGTGAAGCACAAAATAATGAGTTCAACATCCAAACATTAGCTAAGGAAATAATAACAGGAGTGAGTAAAGAATTGGAAAAATTATAATCAGAAATGCAGGAAAAACAAATGAGAATATGGAAGAAAATACTAATTATCTCATGGTTATTAGAGAGCTGAAAGCTGAAATCGCTGAGCTAAGAATGCAACTAGCTGAACAAGCTAAAAGAGTATCAGAGCAGGGCAACAAAATAGATGAATTCCAGAAAACAGTAGAGGGCAGAGAGAATAGAATCTAAGAGGCTGAAGACAGAATTAGCAAGATTGAGGATGAATTAGGGACAACTAAAAAAGAAGTAAGAGATCTCAAAAAGAGATTAAGAGATGCTAAAAACAATAACAGAGTCCTATGGGATGACTTAAAAAAAAACAATATACGCATTATTGGCATACCAGAGGAAGAAAGCATTTTCCAGGCCATAATAGCTGAAAACTTCTCTAGTCTAGACAACATCAAAAACATAAAGATTCAAGAAGCCCAGAGGGTCCCAAGCAGAATTAACCCAGACCTAAAGACACCAAGACATATCATACTTAGAATGGAAAGGAATGAGGATAAAGAAAGGATGGATCCTCAAGGCTGCAAGAGAAAAACAAAGAGTCACCTACAAAGGAAAACCCATAAGATTAGCAGCAGACTTCTCCATACAAACACTACAGGCCAGAAGAGAATGGCAAGATATCTATCGAGTGCTCAATGAGAAAGGCTTTCAGCCAAGAATACTGTATCCTGCTAGACTGTCATTCAGACTAGATGGAGGCTTCAAAACCTTCTCAGACAAGCAACAGTTGAAGGAATCAACCATCACCAAGCCTGCCTTGAAAGAAGTTCTGAAAGGTCTCCTATAAACAACCAGACCACCACAAATAGAATATATATCAAAACACTCTAAAACTACAAGAATGGCATTAAAATATCTTCAATCTTTGATATCAATAAATGTCAATGGCCTGAACTCACCTATTAAAAGACACAGAGTAGGAAGATGGATCATAAAACACAACCCAACAATATGCTGTCTACAGAAAACCCACCTAACTCAACAAGACAAACATAGATTTAAAGTGTAAGGATGGAAAACTATCATACAAGCCAATGGCCAACAGAAAAGGGCAGGAACAGCTATTCTCATATCTGACATGATAGACTTTAAAATAGATAAGATTAAAAAAGATAGGAATGGACACTACTTAATGCTCAGAGGATCAGTCAATCAAGAGGACTTAACAATTATTAACATCTATGCACCCAATGAGAAGCCATCTAAATATATCAAACGTCTACTGAAAGAGCTACAGCAATATATTAACAGTAACACAATCATAGTAGGGGACTTCAACACCCCACTCTCTCAACTTGACAGATCATCCAGGAAGAAAATCAATAAAGACATAAGGGAGCTAAATGAAGAGATAGATAAACTAGAACTATTGGACATTTTCAGAGTCATTCATCCCAAGAAACTGGAATACACATTTTATTCAAATCCACATGGGTCATTTTCAAGTATAGACCATATGTTAGGCCACAAAGACAGCATCAGCAAATTCCAGAGCACTGAAATCATCCCAAGCATCTTCTCAGACAATGGAATTAAACTAACACTTAACAATCAAACAAAGATTAGTAACAGTCCCAAAATGTGGAAGCTCAACAGTACACTTCTTAACAACTTCTGGGTCAAAGAGGAAATCAAGGAAGAAATCAAAATGTTTCGAGAGTTCAATGAAAATGATGACACAAGCTATCAAAATATTTGGGACACAGCTAAAGCAGTCCTAAGAGGGAAGTTCATAGCTATACAAGCACACATTAGGAAACAAGAAAAAGCACAAATAAACAGCCTGACTGCACATCTTAAACACCTAGAAGAAGAACAACAAAGGAACCCTAAAGCAACCAGAAGGACAGAAATCACTAAAGTTAGGGCAGAAATAAATAACATTGTGCCAAGATCCATTCTCTGCTTGATAGAAGATAAGCCTTTGAAACAATGAAAGCCCTCGAGATAAGTTTTCTATTTCCCTGCAGGTAGGCCATTTACCAGAAAACAAGTGACACACCACATAGTTATACTTAATAGACATAGTTTTACCAGAAAACAAGTGACACACCACATAGTTATAGTTAATAGACATAGTTTCGGCTATGTATGTTGCAAGGGACATTCCACCCTGATAATTGCTCCCCTTCCTCCTTCTCCTCTTGCACTCCCCCTTCCCCAAAGCCTTATAATGCCTGTGAACACAATAAAATTTTGCAGCTTGATCAGAATCCTGTCTCGCTGTCATTCTTTGTGTCTCCTGTCCCTGTAATTCCAGGTCCCAGGGTTCCTAGCCCCTGTTCATGCCCCGCTGGCCGGGGCAACATTGAGAATAAGAAAACCATACAAAAGATCAACGAAAGTAAATGTTGGTGCTTCGAAAGAGTAAACAAAATCCACAAACCTTTAGCCAGACTCACAAAACAAAAAAGGGAGAAGACTCAAATAAATCGGATACTAAATGAAAGAGGAGCTATCACAACAGACATCGCAGAAATTCAACATATCATGCGAGGCTTCTATGAACAACTATATGCCACCAAGCTAGAGAACCTGGAAGAAATGGACAATTTCCTAGATACCTACCAACTTCCAAAACTAAGTAAAGAGGAAGTGGATAACATGGACAGGCCCATCATAGCTAATGAAATTGAAACAGTTATCAAAAATCTCCCCAAAAATAAAAGTCCTGGACCAGATGGTTTTACAAATGAATTCTACAAAACCTTCAAAGAAGAACTAATACCTCTACTTTTAAAAGTCTTCCAGAAGATTGAAGACACTGGAATACTCCCTGCCAGATTCTATGAAGCCAACATCACCCTGATACCAAAAGCAGACAGGGACACAACCAAAAAAGAAAACTACAGACCAATATCTCTGATGAACATAGATGCGAAAATATTGAACAGAATTCTAGCCAACCGGATACAGCAGTATATCAAAAAGATTGTTCATCATGACCAAGTGGGGTTTATCCCAGGCATGCAAGGTTGGTTTAATATACGTAAATCAATCAATGTGATCCATGGCATCAACAAATGCAAAACCAAAAACCACATGGTCATATCAATAGATGCAGAGAAAGCCTTTGACAAAATACAACATCCCTTTATGATCAAAATACTACAAAAAAATGGGAATAGATGGAAAATTCCTGAAGATAGTGGAGTCTATATATAGCAAACCTACAGCCAACATCATACTCAATGGTGAAAAACTGGAAGCATTGCCACTCAGATCAGGTACTAGACAGGGCTGCCCACTATCACCATTACTATTCAACATAGTGTAGGAAGTTCTTGCCATAGCAATCAGGCAGGAACAAGGAATTAAAGGCATACAGATTGGAAAAGAAGAAGTCAAACTGTCCTTATTTGCAGATGACATAATAGTATATACAAAAAACCTAAGGAATCCAGCAAGAAGCTTTTGGAAATCATCAGGCAATACAGTAATGTGTCAGGCTATAAAATTAACATTCAAAAGTCAGTGGCATTCCTCTATGCAAACACTAAGTTAGAAGAAATTGAATTCCAGAAATCAATTCCTTTTACTATAGCAACAAAAACCATCAAATATCTATGAATAAACATAACCAAAGAAGTGAAAGACTTGTATACTGAAAATTATGAGTCACTACTCAAAGAAATTGAAAAAGACACAAAGAAGTGGAAAGATATTCCATGTTCATGGGTTGGAAAAATTAACATCATCAAAATGAATATATTACCCAGAGCAATCTACAGATTTAATGCTATCCCCATCAAGATCCCAAGCACATTTTTTAGGAGAATACAAAAAATGCTACAAATGTTTATTTGGAACCAGAAAAGACCTAGAATTGCCAAAACAATCTTGAGAAAAAAGAACAGAACTGGAGGCATCACACTCCCAGATCTCAAACTGTATTATAGGGCCATTGTCATCAAACTGCTTGGTACTAGAACATGAATAGACACACTGACCAGTGGAATAGAATTGAGAGCCCAGAAGTGAGGCCCCACACCTATGGACATCTAATCTTTGACAAAGGGGCCCTGTTGCTGAGGAATTATTCTGATGCACTCTCTGCCCCCAGGTTTTACCACGCCCCGCGAAATCCTAGCAGTGTCCCCTTCAACCAATCGTGGTCCCACACGTCACCCCTGGTTTTCACCCAATAAAAAGCCCCCTCACCCCCTCCCCTCTCTCTGGGCTCTCAGCTCCCCCTCTCAGATCTCGCTCCCTTCTCTTGCCCCGTGGTCAGGTAGTGGGGACGGCCATTGTCGGCTGACTCCATGTGGCCTGAGCCACCCCCCCATCCTATAATAAAAGTTTGTGTACCCCTTTGCTCCAGACGTCCACTCTCTTCTCTGCGGTGCAGCCCGACACCTGACCGCTACAACAACATCTGGTGCCCATAGTGTTCCGCGCCCACGCCCCGCTGGGTGCCCGGCCTGAGGTCCCCGAAAGCCGCCCAGACACAGGTAAGTGGCATCCGCCCACCTCAGTGGCCCCGTGTTTCCCTCCACCATGGGAAATTTTTCGTTTTATGAGGAGGTGTCCCAGTCATTATCTCCTTCTGTCCTGGTACAGATTCGCGCTCTCAGAGACGGTTTAATTTTCGCTACACCGTGGGTTCTCATAGCCATAATCACGACTTACAAGATATGTACAACGTGGTCCGCCATGAGGATAAGTGACCTTGAGGCTGAGATACGAGAGTTAAAGCACATGTGCTTAAGACTTAGACGTCCTAAGCGATCAGCAGCTAGACCCAAAAATTCCGTTCCCACAGACACATACATGTGTTCGGACGCTCCTCCTCTGACCCCGCCCCATGCCGCCCCGGTTTCAGCTCCACCTGAGGCTTCCACTCCCCTGACCCCGCCCCCTGCTGCCCCGGTTTCAGCTTTGCCTGAGGCTTCCATGTCCCTGAACCCGCCCCCTGCTGATACGTCATCATTAAGGGACCTAGTGGCTGAGATAGGAGAGTTAAAGGATATTTTTTCAGCATTTAAGGACATTAAACCATGTGCAGTCCACCCCGAGAGCTCCGTCCCCATAGATATGTGTTCAGTTTCCCGTGCGGCCACTACAACAGTTTCCACAGCACCTTCCACTTCTGTAGCTCCCTCTCCCGTGCCATCGGACCAAATCCACACCTTCCCAGTAAATGTGGCCCCTTCTAAACAAAACCCTCAGCCGTGGCAGCCATACTCCTCTAAAGAGGCCCCTTCTAAACAAAACCCTCAGCCGTGGCAGCCATACTCCTCTAAAGAGGCCCCTTCTAAACAAAACCCTCAGCCGTGGCAGCCATACTCCTCTAAAGAGGCCCCTTCTAAACAAAACCCTCAGCCGTGGCAGCCATACTCCTCTAAAGAGGCCCCTTCTAAACAAAACCCTCAGTCATGGCAGCCATACTCCTCTAAAGATCTCGTAGCACTCAGGCAAGCGGTCAGGGAGGACTGAATTCATGCTCCATGGACCAAGTCCATTTTAAGGAGTTTTTACCAGCATCTTAACACGCCCCAGGATTGGAAAGACCTGGCTCCTGCTGCACGCCCAGACCCACTCTATCTTCAGTGGAAGGCATGCTTCCACGATGAGTGCTCTAGACAGTCGCAGGAAAATAGTAACAAACAGGTAGAATGGAATTCTGATGCTTTGTTTGGAGCAGGAGCTTATGAATCTGGAGCTCAGCAGGCAGAAGCCAGGTTTCCAACTGGTTATTTTGAACAGGTACGCATCTGCGCAACACAAGCATGGGAAAGGGTGACCCCACCCGATGTAGATTTGTCAGTTCCCATTAACTCTCTTTGCCAAGGGACTGATGAATCATTAGCGAGCTTCATCTCAAGGGTGAAGAGAAGCTTAGAGAGAGGTTTATGATCCTGACGTCCACTCACTACTCCTGCACTCTATTATCTGGGAAGGCATGACACCACAATTCCGTCAGACATGCCTTAGTCTTAAACACCTACACCCATATAATTGGATTTTAGTGACAAAGGAACTTACATCAGGCAATTATGGGGCACCCACTACGACACAGGTTTATGCAGTTAACCCATGTAATCAAAACGGGGCCTGCTTTCAGTGCGGTTGCCAAGGACATTGGCGTAACCAATGTCCTGATAAGTTACGACCACGCCTCCAGTCAGGGAAACCACGCCTCCAGTCAGAGCAACCCTGCTTTCAGTCAGGGAGCCAGAGGCCACGTATTGTTTGTCCAAAATGTTGTAAAGGGTTTCATTGGAAGAGAGATTGTTGGTCCCAATATCATAAAAATGGTTTGCCTCTGAATGGTACAAATTCGGGGTCTGAGATTTTGTGGACCACTCCTGTTATAGAACAGGGTCACCCTTCTATGACAGTAAAGATTGGCAATATTCCTTTTAAATTTTTGATTGACACGGGGGCAGAAAAGATTATTTTAAGGCAAGAAGAGGTTCCCCAAGATTGGGAACTCCTTCCTGGACCCAGTATACATGGAATAGGAGGGATGACCCCATCATTTTGCACACGAGATTCGCTCATGTGGGAAGACCCGGAAGGCTCTTCCGGACACTTCCGCCCTTTGGTAGCTAATATTAACACCAACCTATTGGGCAGGGATTTTCTGGAATGTCTTGATGTTAGGATATCCACAGACGCCTCTGCAGAGCGTAACACTCGTTCCTGCGAGACCAGGTCTAATCAGCACCCCCAATACTAAATGCCACTGTTTGTAGCCAAACACCCCACTTAAGCTGGCTTTCTAATGAGCCTGTCTGGGTGGAACAGTGGCCTTTACCTAGGGATAAACTAGAAATTTTAAAAGAGCTCGTCCGAGAGCAGTTGTCCTTGAGACACATTCGTCATTCTCGAAGCCCATGAAATACTCCTGTCTTTGTGATTAAAAAGCGCTCGGGAAAATGGCGCCTCCTTCAAGATCTCCATGCAGTAAATAAAACCATGCAGGTCTGGGGCTCCCCCCAAAGGGGTTTGCCTCTTGCTTCTGCAATTCCCATGGGAATTCCAATCATAGCTATTGATATACAAGATTGTTTTTTCTCTATTCCCTTGCATCCGCAAGATTATAAACATTTTGCCTTCTCTGTTCCATCTATTAATAACGCCAGCCCTGCTGATAGATTTGAATGGGTAGTGTTGCCCCAGGGTATGGCCAATAGTCCTACTATTTGTCAGGAGGCTGTTAAATCTGCCCTTGTCCCATATATTCATAAGGGCCTTAATATTTTTCATTATACAGATGATATTTTAATATGGGGAAAATCAGATACAGATCTCTATGCCTTAGGTGATTTTCTCATTCCTGCATTAAAGAAAAGCGGCCTTAATGTAGCCCCTGAGAAGATACAGCTAATCCCTCCAATATCCTTCCTAGGTTCAGAGATTTCTCTAACGCAAATTCGTCCCTTGAAACCTAATGTTACCTTCCCTTCTAACCTTACTCTTGCTTCTTTACAAAGTTTTCTAGGAAATTTAAATAGGCTTAGGCAGTATCTCTATCTACCTACAAACTGCCTCCAACCACTGTTTGACCTGTTAAAAGAAAACAAACAGCCCTCTTCAAAACGTAAGTTAACTCCCGAGGCCTCCTCGGCATTGGAAAGGGTTAACCAGGCCCTCCAGGATATGCACCTTGTTCGATTCTCCCCCTCCTCTCCGGTAAACCTTCTAATCTTCAACTCCACCCCCACAGTAGTAGGGGCACTGTGGCAAGACCATGGGGTTCTCGAGTGGCTTCACACGCCAGTAGGAGGAGCTCCAAGACTCCTCACTGAGATAGACGCGTTAGCATTCATGGTTCGCCAAGGAAGAAATAGGTCTGTGCAGGTCTTAGGGAAAGAACCGGATGTAATTATTCTGCCCTTTTCTCTCACAGATACAGAGTGGCTTATACGCCATCATTCCCGCTTTGCCATAAGCTTCGTGGGGTTTCCAGGACAAACAGATAACCATTTTCCTTCTAATAAATTGATAGCTTCTGCCTCTACTAGCACCTAAACTTTTCTCTTGGGATCCCAATCCCTCTGCTCCTACAATCTTTACTGATGGCGGAAAAAAGGGAGCTGCTGCCCTTATATATTACCCAGACGAACAATCTCCTAAACGTCTCTTTACTGAGCTTCCTGAGAATTCCCCTCAGTACAAAGAACTTTATGCTGTTTTCCGTGCATTAAAAGCTGTACCAGAATGCTTCAACCTTTTTTCTGACAGTGTGTACACCGTTAACTTACTTCCATGGCTTGCTTGTTCTTATGTCAAAACTGATGACAACCCACTTTCCCCTATCTTGATTCAAATCGCCTCTATGCTCTGTTCTCGAACCCAACCACTGTATATTCAACACCTTCACTCCCACAGCCCTCTTCCTGGTTCCCTGTCCGAAGAGAATGCCGCAGTTGACCGCCTTGCCTCCACAGGAACTTTCCCAGTCTCTGTCTCTGATCCTGCTAATTTTCATTCTCTAACCCATGTTAATCTTAAAGGCCTTCGAGCTCAATTTCCTGATGTTCCTGTACCACAGTTAAAACATATCCTCACTACATGCTCTTCTTGTGCAAGTCTCATAAAGGCACCTGCTATCCAGACCCTTGGGGTTAACCCTCGAGGTTTAAAAGCTAATGCTATTTGGCAAATTGATGTCACCCACATACCAAACTTTGGCAAACAAAAATATGTGTTTGTCTCAATTGATACCTTTTCTAAATTTATGTGGGCTACAGCTCAGACAGGAGAAAGTGCTAAAAAGCTTGTAAGCCATATGCTCTCTTGTTTTGCTGTGATGGGTTTACCTCTTCAACTGAAAACTGACCGTGGATCAGCAATTTAAGGATTTTTGCTCCCTCTGGAACATTACTCATACCACAGGCATTCCCTATAATCCACAGGGACAAGGCATTGTCGAGAGGGCCCATCAAACCCTTAAGGCTCAACTAAATAAAATTAAAGGAGGAATGTACCCCCCAAATATCCAGCTAGCAAAAGCCTTAACTACGTTAAATCTCTTTAATATTTACAATAACTCGGACCTACCTCCTATCATTCTTCACTGGCAAACACCACCTACCCTCCCATCTATTAAGGTCTAATGGAGAGACCCACTCAATAAAATTTGGAAAGGGCCTGACCCATTATTGACCATGGGAAGGGGTTTCGCATGCGTTTTCCCTCAAAATTTCTCTAAACCTGTCTGGGTTCCTGCCCACCATGTCCGACAATACCCGCAGGATGGTGCTGTTATCCCTGAAGAACAAGAAATACTACAAGAGGACCAGATGCAGGATACATCCCAGTACCCGTAATACGACACGGCAGTACCTACAAAATCTGGCTCACAGAGACCTCTCTCCTACCCCTTCCCTGAATGTCTTATGTTCTAACTGGCCAGTTGTTTTTGTGAGTGAGTGTGTTGAATGACAAAAAAAATTTTTTTTGCATGACCCATCTGCTTGGAGTACTCTAATAGGTGGCTTTATATAAAAATGCTGGACGCAGCCAAAGTTTCTAGAGACGTCCAGAAACATTCCAAAATTTTTGTTTTTCTCCCTCTTTTGATTTTTCTATATAGTTTTGGTATATATGTAAGTGTTTAGTCTTAAACTGTGTGATTAATGACGGATATAAATTTGTTTTTAAAAATAATATGTTTTTATAACAAAAGTTCTTTTTTCCTCCAGTGTGTTATAACTAAATGTTTATGGGTATGTCTCAAGTTTGGTAACACTAACGTAATGGTCAAAAGTGTAGCCCTACAGCTACACTATTACCAGACAAGGTAAGAATTAATTTGTTAAGGTAAATAACTATTTAAGTAAAAGTCTAAATGTTTAACGTGATTATACATTCCCAAAACTATAATATATAAATTTTTATACAGGACACCTTTGAAGGGCCCCCAAAGGTGCCCTGTAAACTATCTTGTGGAAATTAATCCACAACAGATCTGGCATCAATCTGGCACTGTAAACGTTAAAATCACTGTCAGGAATATGCATTAACTCTCTAAGCAATTTGAGTCTGTTTAAAATACATATTTTAGCTAAAATTGGTCTCAAGATCCTGCAGTAGAGACTGCTACAGGAGGTCACATTAGATGACCTTTAAATAAAATCATAAAGAGATTTTAAACCAATTATAATCATTGAGCTATCAACTATAACAAACCTATAACTTGTTACAAGTTCAAATTAACCACGAGAAGCAGATTGTTTGTGTTTCTTCCACAGGATCCCGGAAAAACCATCTGAACTCCTGCACACCCTGACGTCACCCACTAGACGGCAAGACTACAGTGACACACCCCCCGAAACCCTAGATGTCACTTAACGCGATCTGAAGAACCTGATACACAAGACTCCAAGGACAGAACTTTCTTAACGCCTGCTTGCCGTTCCTGCTTCTGATCTGCCTGTCACATGTTGGCAGTTCCACCTGGCTATCTACAGAAAAGCAGAATTCCAGCAGCTGACCTCCCTCATGCAGCGTCTCATCCTCTGCCAATTCTTCCCCTAGCCATCATCTACTTTGGACTGAGACTTGTATCGGACTTTCTGACATACCCTATAGACATTTTACACAATTTTAAAACAGCTTATTTCCCTTCACGCTACTGGTTTTTTATAGACTGATCCTGAGTAATTCATAGATTTTACAGACTGTTGCCTTGAGGACTATACAATGCCAAATAGCCTCTTGTTTGGTGTGTCATGCCATCCCGCCTCCCCCTCATTATGTACCCTTGCCCCTTCCCCCCCAAGCAGGGAATGTTCGTTTACACACCAATCCTTCCCTTCACTTCACACTGGCTTTTACTACTCCCCTACTTGTCCCTTCCTGTTTTGTTATATCATTTAGGTTTATGCCCAAAAGGTTTCTGCTCCATGATAGTCTTTTACAGACTTTGAACCATCTTATGCTGTTACTAGATAGAAAGATAGAAAAGATGTAGAGATATTGTGAAGAGATGGTTGAGCAGGCTGCACACAAACCTATGAGATGAGTCCTTCCAGGTAAGTCTCTCTCTAAAGAGGGGTTGAGCACAGGAGGACGCATAAATCTCACAAGGTTGGCAGCCATTTAAGCCTTCCCTCCTCCACAGAAAGTCCTACATCATACCACCTGAGCACGGCATTCCTTAAAAACATTTAAGCCTGCTCCATTCCATTTTCCTAGTCCGTTTAGATATAAATGGATAGGAGAAGATGTTGCTGAGGAATTATTCTGATGCAGTCTCTGCCCCCAGGTTTTGCCACGTCCCGCAAAATCCTAGCAGTGCCCCCTTCAACCAATCCTGACCCCATACGTCACCCATGGTTGTCGCCCAATAAAAAGTCCCCTCACCCCCCCCCTCTGGGCTCTCAGCTCCCCCTCTCTCAGATCTCGCTCCTTTCTCTTGCCCCGTGGTCAGGTAGTGGGGACGGCCATTGTCGGCTGACTCCACGTGGCCTGAGCCACCCCCCCATCCTATAATAAAGATTTGTGTACCCCTTTGCTCCGGACGTCCACTCTCTTCTCCACGGTGCAGCCCGACACCTGACCGCTACAACAACAGGGCCCAGACTATTAAATGGGGAAAGCAGAGTCTCTCAACAAATGGTGTTGGAAACAATGGGTTGAAACATGCAGAAGAATGAAACTGAATCACTGTATCTCACCAAATACAAAAGTAAATTCCAAGTGGATCAAGGACTTGGATGTTAGACCACAAACTATCAAATACTTAGAGGAAAATATTGGCAGAACTCTTTTCCGCATACATTTTAAAGACATTTTCAATGAAACGAATCAATTTACAAAGAAGACTAAGGCAAGTATAAACCTATGGGACTACATCAAATTAAAAAGCTTCTTCACAGCAAAAGAAACCACTACCCAAGCCAAGAGACCCCTCACAGAATGGGAGAAGATCTTTACATGCCATACATCAGACAAGAGTTTAATAACCAACATATATAAAGAGCTTGCCAGACTCAACAACAAGACAACAAATAACCCCATCCAAAAATGGGGGAGGACTTGGACAGAATATTCACCACAGAAGAGATCCAAAAGGCTGAGAAACACATGAAAAAATGCTCCAAGTCTCTGATTGTCAGAGAAATGCAAATCAAGACAACAACAAGATACCACACTTCACTCCTGTGAGAATGTCATACATCAGAAAAGGTAAATGCAGCAAATGCTGGAGAGGGTGTGGGGTCAAAGGAACCCTCCTGCACTGCTGGTGGGAATGTCAATTGGTCCAACCTCTGTGGAGAACAGTCTGGAGAATTCTCAGAAGGCTAGAAATGGACCTACCCTATGACCCTGCAATTCCTCTCCTGGGGATATATGCTAAGTAACCCAACACATCCATCCAAAAAGATCTGTGTACACATATGTTCTTGGCAGCACAATTTGTAATAGCCAAAACCTGGAAGCAACCCAGGTGTCCAACAACAGATGAGTGGCTGAGCAAGTTGTGGTCTATATACACAATGGAATACTACTCAGATGTAAAAAATGGTGACTTCACCGTTTTCAGCTGATCTTGGATGGACCTTGAAAAAATCATGTTATGTGAAATAAGTCAGAAACAGAAGGATGAATATGGGATGATCTCACTCTCAGGCAGAAGTTGAAAAACAAGACCAGAAGAGAAAACACAAGTAGAACCTGAAATGGAATTGGCGTATTGCACCAAAGTAAAAGACTCTGGGGTGGGTGGGTGGGGAGAATACAGGTCCATGAAGGATGATGAATGACATAGTGGGGGTTGTATTGTTAAACGGGAAACTGGGGAATGTTATGCATGTACAAACTATTGTATTTACTGTTGAATGTAAAACATTAATTCCCCAATAAAGAAAGAAATTTTTTAAAAAATTATGATAATGTGGATTCAAAAGTTCTCATAAAAAAAAAGAGGGATCCTATGAACCTTTTTTTCTTATTATTACATCTTAAAAAACTACCATGCAGTATCCCAATGTGTATACTGACAATGGTATAGTCAAAATATGAAACAATCAAATCACCAGTTGGGAACATTTATGTGGAAAAAAATATTTATCTAGTGATTAATGTCTTTAAAGGTGATTTCTTTTTAAGAGTCCCAAGCAACCACCAAATTATATTCCCAACCACAAAAGAAACTTGCTGTCTCCAAATATGCACAGAATTTGTGTACACTTACATGCAATCAGTCCACCACTCAAGAGGGGTCTGCTACAGATTAGACACTGATGAACCCAAAGACGATGACAGCCTATCCGTGGAATTTACAGTGAATAGGAGAAACAGACATGAACCAGAGTCAAGCAAATAAATTAATCTGTGATCCTATGCAGGGAACAAAGAATGTTAACTAAATGTCATAAAGTTCCAAAAATCTGTTAATGAAAAAATGACACTTCACTTATGAATTTCTGAAAAAAATGTACAATTAAACCAAAAAAGCCAACCCATGGTCCTCCCTTTGAACTTTTTATCTTCTTCTCTTCCTTTCCCTTTTTTTTCCTTCCTTATCTTCTCTCTTGCTTAGAAAAATCCTTTCAAGTGCAAAACAGACTGACTTGCTTTTTTATCTTATTTTTTATTGACTAACTAGAGTTATCACTGGGACTCAGTGCCTGCACAATGAATCTACCACTCCTGGCTATCATTTTTCCTTCCTTCCTTGTGAGTTGGATAGGGCAGACAGAAATTGAGGGGAGAGGGAGAAAGAGAAAGAAAGAGACACCTGCAGACCTGCTTCAGTGCTTGTGAAGCTCCCCTCCTACCCGCCCAAGGTAAGGAGCAGGACACAAACCTGGGTCGTCAGGCATGGCAAATGTGTGTACTTAACTGGGTGTGCCACTTGCCTGTTCTAGTATATGAAAGAGTCATAAAAACAACTCTCCTTTCTGCCTCCTTGCTTTTTGGTTACATTTCTATCACAGGCCCTCCCACTGTCTCACTGATTTTATCTGTGTGCTATCAAGAATGTGTGTTTTTCCACAAATGAATCTTGATGAGGAAGAAAAGCTATATCATTTTCATGTTTTCCATTCCCAAGAGGGCTCCAACTTGTTAATTTTAATGTGTTCCTTTACTTATTTCATTTTCTTACTTCAGTTACTTACCAGAGGATATTTTTTAACTGTATAAATGCAGATTTTACTGGCTTTGAGCCTACAGTTTAAACTATAATACTTCAATCCTGGTGAGGTTACTAGGAGACAGGAGGTATTTTCAGACACTAGTTGTAGAACTGTAAATGGGTAAAGTCCTTCTGAAAGACAATCTGGCAGTATGCATCTCAAGCATTAAAATATGAAGACTAGGCAGGGAGGTACCATAATATTGTGCAAAAGGATTATCATAGCCTGAATCTCCAAAGTCCCAGGTTCAATCCCCAGGACCACTATACTCCAGAACTGAGAAGTGCTCTAACCAGATACTCTTTGTATCTTTATCTCTATTTCTCTCTAAATTACATTTAATTAAGGAAGATATCTTAAAAATACATAAGTAAACGTTAAGATTATTTGGCCTAGAAATTACAATTTTACAACTATTCTAAATAATACACAGGTCAAAACAAAGATTGCTCATCTTAAATCAGTGAAAATCAGTCAGTAAGAGGGAATTCACTGTGTTAATTGTGGCAAATTCATCATCACAACAGAAAATCGGGCCCTCAGTTAGAAATCCAGGCCAGACCAGAATGTCAACAAAGACAACATTTTTTCTCAATAAAATGTCAGTTTTATTTATTTTTATTTTATTGGATAGAGACAGTGAGAAACTGAGTGGGAAAGGGAAGAGGGAGAGGGAGAAACACTTGCATCTCTATTTCACTGCTCATGAAGCTTCTCCCCCAAAGGGGGAGACCAGCAGCTTGAACCCAGGTCCTTACGCATGTGTGCACTCAACCAGGAGTGCCTCCACCCAACCCTTATTTCCTACTTTCTTTGTTTCTTTCTCTTTCTTTCTTAATTGCCACCATGTTATTGCTAGGGACCAAGTACCTGCACAAAGAATCCACTGCCTCCTATAGCACTTACTTCCTTTCTTCATCCAAGTTGTTTTTTGTTTTTTTGTTTTTGCCTCCAGGGTTATTGCTGGGGCTCGGTGCCTGCAACATGAATCTACTGCTTCCGGAGGCCATTTTTTCCCTTCTGTTGCCCTTGTTGTTTATCAATTGTTATTATTGTTGTTGTCATTGTCAGATACAACAAAAAGAAATCGAGAGAGGAGGGGAAGACAGAGAGGGAGAGAGAAGACAGACACCTGCAGATCTGCTTCACCGCTTCTGAAGCGACCCCCCTGCAGGTGGGGAGCTGGGGGCTCAAACCGTAATCCTTACTCCCATCCTAGTGCTTCAAGCCATGTGTGCTTAACCCGCTATGCTACCGCCCAGCCCCCGCTTCATCAAGTTTATTAGATGGCACAGAAATTGAGAGGGAGGAAGAAACACTTGCAGCACTCATAAAGTTTACCCTCACAGATGGGAAGTGGGGCTTACATCCAGATTCTTACACATGGTAATACGTGTGACCAACTTTGTGCACCAGTGTCCAGCCCCTCATCTATAAAGGTTTCTAATGGCCAGCTTTCCAAAACATCTCTCAGTTGCCTTTCAACTACATTTATAAGATAGGCCTTTATATTCATAACCCCCAAACTCAAAATATTTTGTGGTGAAACCAAGGTCTGTTGCAAATGGTATGACATTATAGAGGATATTTTGAAAACTGAACTGAGTACTTAAAGTTTTAGATATTGTCGGTGCCAAGAGGGCTTGAGAATGTCACACCCAGTGTGAGTCATTTCTTACCATTTGGCACAGCATACCAAATCTGTTTCCATAAGACCTTTCACATGGTCAGAGAACCGAAGTCACTGGTCAAGCGTAGAATGAGGTTCCCAGTTCAATACTCAGTGCTGCCATGAACTGAAGCAGTGCTCAGGCTTCTCTCATATGGCACACAAACTCTCTCTTTCTCACATGAGATGAACAAATTGTTCGTTATAAAGACTTTTCACATTGAACCCTTGATTTTACTAAGAGTTATGCACTAAGAAAAAATATTTAAAAGACATTAAAATTATGGCCGAGGGTACAAAATGAGAGTAAGGAAAGAAGCACATTAATTTGTTACTTAACATAAGCATTTAGTACATTTTAGAAAATTGAATAGTTTGGTTTCTTACATACAGTGTGATTTTTTTTAAAAAAATTTTTTTAAATGATGGTTAATAGGTTCCACATTAGCTTTTTGGCAGAATGTCTGAGTTTAACAAGCGGAGTACCGTAGTTACATATCTATAGTGAATAATACTGGAGGGCTGGTACTTTTAACTACAAAGGGATGGGGTAGGGGTTGGAGTGATGAAGATATTCTAATAATTATGGCTGGTTTTACATGATTACACTCGTCAAAACTTATAGAATTGTATACTACAAAATATGTATTTTACTATATATAAAAACTATATCTCTACTCTTTCTCCCTCCATAAAGAGTTGGCTTAGATATGAAGCCACTAGAGCTCTTAAATACTCAGTGAGGGTTTAAATTTGTGCAAAAACCCAAAATAACACATTTAGTTGTAACTGCGAAAGTTGAATGATTCCTAATTAGGACCATCAATCCCACTAATTATTATTCATGTGTGCACAAACAGGCACAAGAGTGTACATCCTAGTATTAGTAACCAAATGTCAGAAATAAATCAGGTACACATTGCAGGACAAAGAATAAATAAATATGGACTTTTCTTTAAAAAGGAATATATAAAGGTTAAAAATGAACAAACCTTTTAAACATGAATTTCACAAGTTAAAGGCAAACACAAAAGAATAATGCATAGCCTGTGATTCCCATGTATATGAAGTTCAAAACTAGATGTAACTAATCTATAGTGTTACAAGTATTGGCTTCCCCTGCAGCTGGAAGGAGAAAGCAACTAGGAAAGTTCTTGAGAAAAATTTCTTGGGTGCTAGAATTACTTCACTTACCCCATATTACATGTTTGTTCATTCACTTTCCGATAATGAATTGACTACACACTATTGAGCACTTCCTTATTAGGTCCATTAGTAAAAATGCTTATGAGTAGAAAAGAAAAAGCATGGTCAGAGAGGTGGCTCGGCAGTAGAGTGCAGCCCTTGTATGGGTGAGGCTCTGGGTTGAATACATAGGTTCTATCACATTACAAAAGAGAAAAAATATAGGCTGGCTTCCTTTGTCTAAAGTGGTGACAATACGTGTGTATCACACTACTCAAAGTGGGTATCACTCTACTAAACAAGTCTTATTCTTTTCTTTGGAATTCTTGGGTTTTATTTTCTGAAATCATATTGCAGGCGTGGTGGCAGGGATTTACAGTATAGTTGTTGACACATGCATACAATTTCCCATCCCCTCATACTCATGACAGGAGTCTGGAAAAAAAATAATAAACACTCTCAACCCCAACTTAGAGGTCCTTTTCCTCCAATGTTTGGATTTCTAAAATGAGCATGTAACAAAAAGGAAAAAAAAAAGTTTACAGGGCATCCTCAGAATGCTATTCTTTAAAAATATATATTTAAATGCTGGCTTGATGAGGGGAACATTATATCTGATGCTGTACCTTTACTAAAGAGAATAATCTATTCTCTTATGGATCTTTACTAAAAAGAATAATCTATTCTCTTATGAAATGAGTTAACATAAAGGTTGAAAAAACCCTAAGAAACCATCTTTGTCACTTTTATCTACAGAGGTAGATAAAATGGTATTATCTTGCCCCACCCTTAACAGCTAGTTCTTAAAACAGCTTTGAGTCAAATTCAATTTCCCTAACACAAAACAACATATTATTACTCCATCCTGTCTTACTTTGACCATCAGAAAAAAGAAGTGCACCATAAAGGAACAGAGAAAAACCGTTTAAAATTCATAGCATAGTAAAACATTTTATCTACCTCTGTAGTTGGAAATCTGTCAAAATCTCTGACTTATAATCTGGCATAATATAAACCATATGGAAAATTTAAAGTTCATTCATTTAAAAGTGGAAAATAGAACAACTATTAAATAAAAAATGGAAAACCAACTGTAATAATTGTTCATGAAAACATTTCATTTTCAAAAAAGGACAGAAAAAGCAACAGAATTCATTGCCCTAGTAAATCTTTTTTTATAATATTTTATTTATTTACTTTTAATGAAAGATACAGGGAGAAAAATACAGGAGAAAGACTAGTGAACTGCTCAGCTCTGGTTTATGGTGGTGCTGGGGATTAAACCTGGGACCTCAGAGCCTCAGGCATGAATGTCTTTTGCAAATCTTTTGTGCTTGTCTCCCCAGCTGCCTCTCTTCATTCTTCATGGCCAACAGTCTTAGAATCTACTTTAAGAAATCTTTTTTACTGCATCTCTATAAAGAGAACTTATTAGAATAGTTGTAAAGGACCACATCAACAAAAGCAAGACCAAAAACCACATGGTCATATCAATAGATGCAGAGAAAGCCTTTGACAAAATACAACATCCCTTTATGATCAAAACACTACAAAAAAATGGGAATAGATGGAAAATTCCTGAAGATAGTGGAGTCTATATATAGCAAACCTACAGCCAACATCATACTCAATGGTGAAAAACTGGAAGCATTTCCCCTCAGATCAGGTACTAGACAGGGCTGCCCACTATCACCATTACTATTCAACATAGTGTTGGAAGTTCTTCCCATAGCAATCAGGCAGGAGCAAGGAATTAAAGGCATACAGATTGGAAGAGAAGAAGTCAAACTCTCCTTATTTGCAGATGACATGATAGTATACATGGAAAAACCTAAGGAATCCAGCAAGAAGCTTTTGGAAATCATCAGGCAATACAGTAATGTGTCAGGCTATAAAATTAACATTCAAAAGTCAGTGGCATTCCTCTATGCAAACACTAAGTCAGAAGAAATTGAAATCCAGAAATCAGTTCCTTTTTCTATAGCAACAAAAACAATAAAATATCTAGGAGTAAACCTAACCAAAGAAGTGAAAGACTTGTATACTGAAAATTATGAGTCACTACTCAAAGAAACTGAAAAAGACACAAAGAAGTGGAAAGATATTCCATGTTCATGGGTTGGAAGAATTAACATCATCAAAATGAATATATTACCCAGAGCCATCTACAAATTTAATGCTATCCCCATCAAGATCCCAAGCACATTTTTTAGGAGAATACAAAAAATGCTACAAATGTTTATCTGGAACCAGAAAAGACCTAGAATTGCCAAAACAATCTTGAGAAAAAAGAACAGAACTGGAGGCATCACACTCCCAGATCTCAAACTGTATTATAGGGCCATTGTCATCAAAACTGCTTGGTACTGGAACATGAACAGGCACACTGACCAGTGGAATAAAATTGAGAGCCCAGAAATGAGTCCCCACACGTATGGACATCTAATCTTTGACAAAGGGGCCCAGACTATTACATGGGGAAAGCAGAGTCTCTTCAACAAATGGTGTTGGAAACAATGGGTTGAAACATGCAGAAGAATGAAACTGAATCACTGTATTTCACGAAATACAAAAGTAAATTCCAAATGGATCAAGGACTTGGATGTTAGACCAGAAACTATCAGATACTTAGAGGAAAATATTGGCATACATTTTCCGCATACATTTTAAAGACATTTTCAATGAAACGAATCCAATTACAAGGAAGACTAAGGCAAGTATAAACCTATGGGACTACATCAAATTAAAAAGCTTCTTCACAGCAAAAGAAACCACTACCCAAACCAAGAGACCCCTCACAGAACGGGAAAAGATCTTTACATGCCATACATCAGACAAGAGTTTAATAACCAACATATATAAAAAGCTTGCCAGAGTCAACAACAAGACAACAAATAACCCCATCCAAAAATGGGGGGAGGACTTGGACAGAATATTCACCACAGAAGAGATCCAAAAGGCTGAGAAACACATGAAAAAATGCTCCAAGTCTCTGATTGTCAGAGAAATGCAAATCAAGACAACAATGAGATATCACTTCACTCCTGTAAGAATGTCATACATCAGAAAAGGTAACAGCAGCAAATGCTGGAGAGGGTGTGGGGTCAAAGGAACCCTCCTGCACTGCTGGTGGGAATGTCAATTGGTCCAACCTCTGTGGAGAACAGTCTGGAGAACTCTCAGAAGGCTAGAAATGGACCTACCATATTACCCTGCAATTCCCCTCCTGGGGATATATCCTAAGGAACCCAACACATCCATCCAAAAAGATCTGTGTACATATATGTTCTTGGCAGCACAATTTGTAATAGCCAAAACCTGGAAGCAACCCAGGTGTCCAACAACAGATGAGTGGCTGAGCAAGTTGTGGTGTATATACACAATGGAATACTACTCAGATGTAAAACATGGTGACTTCACCGTTTTCAGCCAATCTTGGATGGACCTTGAAAAAAATCATGTTGAGTGAAATAAGTCAGAAACAGAAGGATGAATATGGGATGATCTCACTCTCAGGCCGAAGTTGAAAAACAAGATTAGAAAAGAAGACACAAGTCGAACCTGAAATGGAATTGGAGTATTACACCAAAGTAAAAGACTCTGGGGTGGGTGGGTGGCTGGGGAGAATACAGGTCCATGAAAGATGATGAATGACATAGTGGGGGTTGTATTGTTAAATGGGAATCTGGGGAATGTTATGCATGTACAAACTATTGTATTTACTGTTGAATGTAAAGCATTAATTCCCCAATAAAGAAATAAATTATTTAAAAAAAAAAAAGAATATTTGTAAAGGTCTGCTTCTCTAGCTTTATGAAAAAAGAGCTGGACATTTTAGTTTCAATTATTTATGTAATAATTTGACTAAAATTGGCACCCTTATAATAATGACTTTTTTCCTACCCATAGATATCCTCTTTATTTCTTCATTGATTTAGATATTCATCAATTTACTCAAAAATTCATTAATTGAGTCATACTGTGTCATGCATTATACAAGAGACTGTTATGTTTCTGAGAATAAAAGCAGGAAAAAAAGTATCAGCTCTGAGGACGCTATACTCAAGTAGGGGAAAACAGTCAAACACAAATTTCACATGCTAAGAGGTGATCATTGCTAAGTATTGTGAAAACAAAGGCAGCCTTTTGGATAGAAAAGAAAAGGAAAAAAAATGGTTGCTTCTTTGAAACCATGGTAGGGACTTGCTGTTTAGGTCTTAGGCCAATAAAGCTAAGTTACACCGAGAATCAGTGAAAAGAATACAAGTCTAATAGTAATTGACTCGGTGTGAGTTAGTTTATGTCATAAGTTCATTCTCCAGCAATCAACTCGCATTCCCAAGGAGACCAGATCCCAAGAGAGAGGTTTTCCCAAAATATCTCTTAAATAGCCTCCAGGTCGCGCTATTAAGTAATATGCCATTGCTAAAATGGTGTCTGTTAATTAATTACACCTGTGTGGCCACACCTTCCTCTTTATTAACGGTCACAATATCAGTATTTCCAACAGCAATGTAGAAGAAAAACATGATTAGAAAGGAATGACAGTGGTCCAGGAGGTGGCGCAGTGGCTAAGGCACTAGACTCTCAAGCATGAGGTCCTGAGTTCAATCCCTGGCAGCACATGTACCAGAGTGATGTCTGGTTCTTTCTCTCTCTCCCCTATCTTTCTCATAAATAAATAAAATCTTTAAAAAGAAAGGAATGACAGGCTATCACTATTTTATATTGGGTATTCTTTTTTTTCTGTAGTTGAATAATAATCTATTTTTCTGTAGTTTCTATAGATGTATTTCTCAGTACAGTATAGTTCTTGATGTTTTTGTGATAGTCGTCTTACAATTAGATTCTTTTTTTGAATGGTGAATAATGCCCTAGTAAATCTTATATTTGTAAACCTCAAAACTAGACATTTATGAGAACCTAAGATGAGCCAGGCCCTATGTAAAAATGTAAAACATAAAGGGGACCAGAAAGATTAACAGGCCCTAACTGGTTTCCAGTACTTTCATTTAATCAGCCCCTGGGTCAGTCCTCAAGGCAGTGTTACTACCCAAATGACACACAAACCACTCAAGAACTGAGGGTTATGTAACAAGACACAGAAAAACTTTTTTTTATCATCTTTAGTATAGAACTACACTTATTATATATAGTTATGCACAGGTATTCAATATAGTTATATATGTATGCACACATAGGATGTAGTTTCCAAAGAAGATGAGAGAAAAAAAAAAACAGAATTCTGTGTTTTATCTGAGAAATGAAGACACAGACCTTCAAGGCACACACATTCTCAACCGGCACTGGAGCACACCCTCAGCCCATCTGTCAGAAGTCATGGCGATGCCATGTAATGCAGTTGTCCTGAAAGAAGTGGGAGGGCTCGGGCAGGTGGGGTGGGGCATGCTGCCTACAACACTCTTTCGGCACAGTCAGACCTGCTGTGCTTTCGTGTCTTTAATTATATTGTCTAGGGTTAACAAAATTCATAAAAGCATTTTTACATAAGTTGTGAGCCAGCAAAATAGCACACTTGGATAGTGTACTGCTTTGCTAAGTGCACAATCCAGGTTCTAAGTTGGTCCCACTGCACTGACGAAGCTTCAGTATTGTGGTTTCTGTGTCTTTATTATTATTATTACAACTATTACTGTTACTGTTACAGAGAAAAATAAGGAGAGAGAAGGAGGAGACATAGACAGACAGACAGACAGACAGACAGACAGGCATGCCTGCAGCCTGCAGCACTGCTGTGGGAATAAGGGCTTCAACCCAGATCCTCAAACCTGGTGATTTATGCAATTTACCAGCTGTATCACTGCTCAACTTCAAAATACGTTTTGTTTGCTTACATTTTAATGAGAGAGATATACAGAGGATGGGTAAGGGAGTTACTGACCAGAGCACTGCTCAGCTCTAGCTTATGGTGGTATGAGAGATTGAACCCGGGACTTTGGACCCGTTTTGCATAACCATAATGCATCTCTCCCACTGTCTCACACTGCCTGACAAAAGTTCAACACAGAGTGGTGAGGTCATTAAATTAAAAAGTGATGGTGATGGTGGTGGTGGTGGTGGTGGTGGTGGTGATGGTGGTGGTGGTGGTGGTGGTGGTGGTAATAATAGCAACAAAGGACTTTCAGAAACTTTCTGGCAAAGAAGTCAGATAAGAAAAGAAGAGACAAATATGTATGATTCAAGTACCAGTAAAGTCAACATAGACAATCTTTTCATTATCTGTAGGCTCTTTGCTAGCCATTTTGTAAGCTAAAAACACAGATTATCAATCACCATTATTGACAGTGAACATGGTCCCAAAATACTCACTGCTCCTTGAGATATTAAATGGTGCCACTATGCAGCCATTACAACGACCAGCACATTTAAAACTCATCCTGAGAGTTCTAAGTAGCCTCTGTAATAGTAGAAAGATTTTTCTGGAGATTAGGTGGTATTACACCAAGTAGAAAACATGCAGCGCAGTGTGTAAGGCTCCTGGCTCAAGCCCCCGCCACACCTGCAGGGGGAAAGCTACAGGCATCTCCCTCTCCCTCTCTCCCTCTCTCCCTCTCTCCTCTATCTCCTTCTTCCCTCTCAGCTTCTTTTTATAAATTTATTTCCCTTTTGTTGCCCTTGTTGTTTTCTATTGTTGTTGTAGTTATTGATGTCATTATTAGATAGGACAGAGAGAAATGGAGAGAGGAGGGGAAGACAGAGAGGGGGAGAGACAGACAGACACCTGCAGACCTGCTTCACTGCTTGTGAATCGACTCCCCTGCAGGTGGGGAGCCGGAGCTTGAACTGGTATCCTTATGCCAATCCTTGTGCTTCGTGCCACATGCGCTTAACCTGCTGCGCTACCGCCCGACTCCTGCCTCACAGCTTCTATTTCTATCCATGAAATAAACAAATAAATAAAATATATTAGCCCAAAAAGTTTTTCTGTACCAAAAAACACAATGTTAAGTACATTAACATTTTTACTTACTATCACATTTTGTTAAGTGTTTATTTGTAGATGTCTTATAATGTACATAACATTATTCGTATAACAATGCATTATATAAGATATAAATCAACTCACTTAAATTGAGGGCCTGCTTTAAAAGGTTATATTGATGGGATAGAAGATCAATAAAGTTTAAAGACCACCAGGCCCTAAGGGGCTGCGAGGAAATGAAAGAAAATATGTAAGTAATGAGAGAAGAAAAAGAACATCCCTGCCATTAAATGGTCATGCACACAGAATTCCATTTAGATCTTACCAAGCACTCAGTTTGACAGATAAAGAAGTTAAGGCTCCAAGGTGCTGCATTCCTTGCTCATGCACGTAACACAGAGCTAAGCACACGTCACCCCAGTGGCTCTGAGTCTAAAGCAGATGTTTCCATCCACTACACTCCCACTTCTCTGGCTCTGAAATAAAAGGGGACTGATTGCCCCTCATCCTCGCTGGGGATTGAAATACATGTGAAACCTGTCATAGATCAGATCTTCAGGATGTGCCCTCCCTTTGACCTGGACTCCATCTCTTGGCTACCAGAAACAGCACTCTGTGGCTCACAGTAAGAGAGCCCCTGTCTTGCCAGGTGTCCTGGCCAGTTTCCACTCTCATCCACAGAACCCTATCTTTCGTTTGTAATTTTCTTGGTTGTTTTTGTTGGCTGGTTGCACCAGGGACTCATGCATGTGTAATTTCACCACTCAGGCTAACGCCTTCATTCTTTTTACTTCAGAGAAAGAAAGAAGAGGATACCACAGCACCAGAGCTTCCCCTACATCCTAGACTCTCATATGCTGCCAAGGGACCATCTCTCCTGGTCATTCCACCCCTCTCTGGTGAGTAAACACTAACTTGTCCCTTGGCAGGTGTGCTCAGGTTTATCAATGAATAACTTGCTGTCCCTAGACTCTTGCTGCCTGTCATCCAAGAGGACATAAAGGAGTCTCACGGAGCTCTGAATATTTTGGATATAACACCTCCTTCTCTATCCATGAAGCCAATGTGATGAGAATGGTAGAGTCCTGTGGAAATGTAAGAGAGATAAAACTTGCATCTTCTGGAGTCAGGTGGTAGCACATCGGGTTAAGTGCATGTGGCACAAAGCACAAGGACTGGCATAAGGATCCCAGTTCCAGCTTCCAGGTCCCCACCTGTAGGGGAGTCATTTCACAAGCGGTGAAGCAGGTCTGCAGGTGTCTGTCTTTCTCTCCCCCTCTCTGTCTTCCCCTCCCCTCTCCATTTCTCTCTGTCCTATCCAACAACAATGACATCAATAATAATTACAATAAAACAAGGGCAACAAAAGGGAATAAAGAAGTAAATATTTTTAAAAATCTTTAAAAAAAAAAAGGAAAGAAAAACTTGCATCTTCCAGGAGAGCTTCTCAGCAAAGGCCGATGAAGGAGGAGGAAAGTGCAGGGGCTGTTATGACACAAGGCGGGTCAGGCATGACCCTCAGGTGAGACTGGGGCTGCCGCCAGAGACATGAGTGAGGAGAGGCGAGGCAAAGGGCAGGCTGAGGGGAGGACTGTATGACAGTGTTTCTCACAGTGACGCCACTGTCCAGATTCTGAGGAACTGATCATGAGTCAAGATCTCAAGTCCTTTCTGCTGTTCCTACAAATTAATAAAATCCACTAAACAACTTTCATGTTCAGATCTACCTCGACTAACACATTATTCATTACTAAATCAGTTATGCGATAGTATGTCTGTTTTTCCACCAACTTTGAAAAATGTAACAATCATTAGAGTTGCACAAAATCTAAGTCTTCACCCAGTAAGCTGGTGGCAAGCTGGAGATACGTTTCACTCACTGGGCCTCATCTCTAGTTTCTCTCTCTCTCTTTCCCACAGATCCCATGCCTCACACATGAGCAATCTCACCACCCTAGACAACTATTCTGTGCTTTTTAATTTTTGGAAGAGAGACCATGAAAGAGGGAGAGACATTATCCCTCCCCTCACCAAAGTCATGGTATTCCCATGTGATGCCAGGGGATGAGCCGAGACCATGGACATGGCAAGGCCAGAGTCCTACCAGGTGAGCTACCTTCCAGTCGTCTTCTATTTTCAAGACCAACTTCCTTGAGTGCCCCAGTCTTAAGGTCTTGAAGAAACCTGGGTATCCACTATATGCCCCTATATGTCCGCCTGTTGACTTTTTCTCTCCACAACCCCAGTACCACAGAGATGATTCCGTTATTGTTCCCAAGTCATTTATAGTCAAACACCCATGTCACCTTGTAACTTCTGATCAATCTAAACCTTCCTTTTTGCTAGTCCTCTGTATACATCACATTCACAGCTGCTTATTTTTACATACTTTGAGCAACTGGCTAACTGACTACTTCTCCTCCATACCAGTATGTCTAGTCCACACTCTTACAATGTTGACACAGCTACATGCAAGCCATTCTAAAATATCCACTCAAAAGCCTGGGCCTGCTGGCTATCTGTCCACATTTATACAAAGTTACCCCTTCTTTTCCTGATTCAATCCTCTCTTTCCCTCTGAACCACTCATGCATCTTAGCTACCTCCATTTGTCCCTCTCCTTTTCCTTCTCTCTCTCTGGGTGCTGATGGAGCTGGAGTGCAGAGTCCCCTTATCTTCATCCTATCACTTCTCCCCCGCTGGGAGTATGGATCAAGGTTGTTTATGGGGAGCAGAAGGTAGGAGCTCTGGCTTCTGTAGCTGTTTCTCCCCTGAGCATGGGCGTTGACAGGTTGATCCATGCACCCAGCCTGTTTCTATCTTTCCCTAGTGGACCTCACACTGGAGATGCGAGGGCCCAGGACACATTGGTGAGATCATCTGCTCAGAGAAGTTGGGGTGGAGTCATGGTAGCATCAGCAGCCTGGTGTGTGGAAGGTGGCATGACCTGAGGTTGGATGAGAATGTTGTCTGAGAGAATGGTGTCAGAGTGGAGCACCAGATTTGAAGAGTTGCAAGGCTGACTTCTCAGGCTGGTAACTCAGGTTACAGTCCACAGTAGATTTCAGTAATAGCATAATGCAGGGTGGCAGCTCCGGTAGCGATCTGGTTAAAGTTGACAGGGTTGGTGTGGCGGTAAGGAATCATAGAAAAGGAATTTCCGGAAGTATGGGCATATCCTAGAGGTACCAGGACTAGGAGAAATCCATGTCCCTCTACTACCTGTTCACTGCTCACCACATTCCCAGGGCCTCAACTCCCTCTTCTCATCCAACTAGAATTCCTTGCAGGCTTCTTTCTGCCCCCACTGTGTCATTCCTTTTTTCTTTTTTCCTCTCATTTTATTTGAGGGTTAGTGGGTTACAGTAGTTACTGACATGGAGACACATCAATACTCCCTCCATATTCTCCTAGGAAAACTCAACCTTGATTACACTGAATGCCCCATCTACTGCATGTCCCAAAAAATACACAGCTGCTCCAACTGTCCTGTACTCACCATACAAAGCTGAAGAGAGTCCTCAGTTCTGCCTGCCAATCCTGCTACATTTCTCTAATCCCTTAGAGTTAACTGCCCCACCACTCTCTCTTTAAACTTCCCAGAACAATCCCAATATGCATGCTCAGCAGACCCTTACACCAGGAGAAAACCAGCTTCCTTTTACAGTTTAAAATCTACTAATCCAGGAGCCAGGTGGTGACGCACCTGGCTGAGCACATGTATTACAGTGCGCAAGGACCCAGGTTCAAGCCCCCGGTCCCCACCTGCAGGAGGAAAGCTTTGTGAGTGGTGAAGTAGTGCTGCAGGTGTCTCTATGTCTCTCTCCCTCTCTATTACCCTCTTGATTTCTGGCTGTCTCTATCCAATAAATAAAGATAATTAAAAATTATAGAATAATAAAAATAAATAATAAAATCTACCAATCCACATGTATCAACATCTAGATATTATGCCCACACTATTAAAAAGAGTGAAATATCCCTTCTCTCTTTGGAAATATCCATTTCCCTATCTCTCTCTGAGTGAAAGCTCTATTCCCCCTAAACCTTTAATTATTTTTACCTTTTTTTTTTTTTTTACTGAGAGAGGGTTTATGGTTTACAGTTGACAGAAAATACAATAGTTGGTACATGTGTAATATTTCTCAGTTTTTCTGCCTAACACTCTAACACCCTGCCTAGGTCCTCCTCCACCATCCTGCTCTCCAGGACCTGAAGCCTGAAAGCTCTTTCTTATAAAGCACTAGGGGGCTGAGTGGTAGCACAGCAGGTTAAGCACACATGGCACAAAGCAGTAGTATTTAAGTTAAAATTAATCACTCCTATTATGGCATAAAATCATACCATTTCCAAGCATACAGATAATAAATAGATATGTATGTATGTATGTGTATGTATATGTGTGTATTTACATACATACATTTGTATACACACACACATATATATATATATATATATACACACACACATATATATATATATATATATATATACACACACACACATACCCTACAGTTAACTTCCCTATCCAGTTGCTACCTTATTTTCTTAGGACTATTAACATCCATTCTTCCTTCAATCCATTCAAATATCTAAATACCATTCTTTTTTTTTTTCTTCCTCCTCCAGGGTTATTGCTGGGCTCAGTGCCTGCACCATGAATCCATCGCTCCTGGAGGCCATTTTTCCCCCCTTTTGTTGCCCTTGTTGTAGCTTCGTTGTGGTTATTATTATTGCCCTTGTTGACGCAATTCGTTGTTGGATAGGACAGAGAGAAATGGAGAGAGGAGGGGAAGACAGAGAAGGGGAAAGAAAGATAGACACCTGCAGACCTGCTTCACCGCCTGTGAAGCGACTCCCCTGCAGGTGGGGAGCCGGGGGCTGGAACCGGGATCCTTACGCTGATCCCTGCGCTTTGCGCCACATGCGCTTAACCCACTGCGCCACCGTCCGACCCCCAATACCATTCTTTTTAATATCTATTTATTTATTCCCTTTTGTTGCCCTTGTTGTTTTATTGTTGTAGTTATCATTGCTGTTCTTGTTGCTGGATAGGACAGAGAGAAATGGAGAGAGGAGAGAAAGAGAGACACCTGCAGACCTGCTTCACCACCTGTGAAGCAACTCCCCTGCAGGTGGGGAGCCAGGGCTCAAACCGGGATCCTTACACCAGTCCTTGCGCCCGACTCCCCTAAATACCATTCTATCTAAATGATTCTGCCAAAATAATTAACAATGTCCATCTTACCAATCCAACAGCAAAATCTACACCTTCACCTTATTCAGCCTCTTAAATCTGCACAAAGTTGTACAATTAAGATTTTGTACTTCAGTGTACGATGTAACTCAAATATTAGAAAACTTAGACAAAAGGATTTTTTTTTTACCAGAGCCCTGCTCAGCTCTGGCTTATGGTGGTGTGGGGGATTGAAGCTGGGACTTTGAAACCTCAGGCATGAGAGTCTCTTTGCATAACCATTATGCTATCTACCCCCCCCCCAAACAAAAGAATTTTTTTTGCCTCCAGGGTTATTGCTGGAGCTCAGTGCCTGCACTACACTACGTATCCACTGCTCCTGGAGGCCATTTTTTCCCACTTGTTGCCCTTGTTGTTACCCTTGTTGTTGCCATTGCTGTTGTTGAATAGGACAGAGAGAAATGGAGAGAGGAGGGGAAGACAGAGAGGGGGAGAGAAAGACAGACACCTGCAGACCTGCTTCACCGCGCGTGAAGTGACTCCCTTGCAGGTGGGGATCCAGGGGCTTGATCCAGGATCTTTCCACTGGTCCTTGCACTTTGCCCCATGTGTGCTTAACCGCTGTTACCGCCTGTTTCCACTGTCTTTGTGAATCAAAGACAGTGGAAAACGAATCAATGACCCTAAAGACAAATCTAAGGAAATAACTCAGAATGTAGAAAAGAAAGAAATGGGCATGATGAAAAATAAAGAACAGAATAGTAAGGTTGGACATCTGTGTGACAGGAATATCAGAAAAGAAACAGGGAAGGCATAACACACAATTACAACTATGGATCACAAAAGATCTCTACCAGAAAGAGACTTAAGCCCTTTCACCACCCTGACCCAATGTCATAAAACCAGCAGATTTGGTTCCAGGATTGGCTATTGTTGTTGTTGTTTTGCTTTTCAATATACACCACTCAGAGAAGAGAGAAAAAACAATTGAACTTACTCCTTTAATAAATTACTGTTTTTCAAAATCATTTTCTGTTCTCATAAAAAAGTGTAATTTCAAAAATGTCCTTCTCCTTTCATATGCATCAATCATCTTTAAACTTTTATATTAATAAACAGGCTCCTATACTCTTGGGGGGGGGAGAAGAAAAGAAGAACCAAGTGGCCAAGAAGCTCTATTAGACTCAAATAACAAATTCCTACTTCTCGAATCGGAAGGAATGAAGTCAGTACATGATGTGCTAGCAACTAGCAAGGCAAAAAGACAAACATGGTACTTATTCCTTGACCATTAATTTTATTAAAAGATTTCAAAGAACTGAATTAAGTCACTGAATTGGCATGTAATTCCATCATACTAGTAACAAAGTAAACATGGATGTGTTTACCAAAGTAGAACTTAAAATGTGTGTTAATTTGTAAGATAACATATGCCAACTGGTTTCTGGTGGTCTCTAGAGTCTTACGGTCATGCACTCATTTGCCTCAGCTATGATGACTGTGCTCGGAAAACATTATTAATGGTTTTCTCAACAACACGTGAATTAAAAATAATTTTGTTTGTCTGTAATTCACTGTTGTTGTGGTCACTATACTCTGACCTGAAGTGTTTTATTTTGTGAATAAGTCTAACAAAAATACTGGAGGACAACCTACGACCAAAACTGCTCTATGGAAAGGAAGAAGTATGTAGTTCTAGTCTATACCAATGTTTCCTATTCATGGTGAGGTGTTTTTTTTGTTTTTTTTTTTATTGCCACTAGGGTTACCATTTGGGCTTGGTCCCAGCACAATGAATCCACTACTCCTGGCAGCCATTTTTTCTATTTTTTGTTTTTGTTTTCATTTTCTATTTCACTTAACAGAACAGAGAGAAATTGGTGGGGGGGGGGAAGTAGAGAGGGAGAGAAAGACAGATGCAGACCTGCTTCACTGCTTGTGAAGTGGCCCTCCCACTGGTCATGAGGGGGGCAGGGTGGGGACGGTAACTGTAAAAAATAACCTGTCCTAGAAAGACAGTTCGTTATACTACTTACTCTCCTGCATTCATTCACACTTCATACTATCACTTGAGAATACATCATAATTAGGGTGACTTCAAGGAGAAGACCTGTGCTGCCTGGTTTCAAACTTCCACACTTCTGGTAGCTTGTTTCTTTCACACAGCATTGTTGTAAGAGTCATCTACTGTCTGCCTGGAGCCATAAGACTTTGTAGCATTCCATTCTTCATGAATATCTGAAGTGCTTCCAATCTGAGGCTATTACTATGTTGCTGTGACCTTCTTAATGTTTCTTGGTGCACAGGTCCAAGTTCCTTAAGGGAAAGTACCTAAGAAACAGCTGTTGGTTGGGCTGTAGAGTAAATGCATGTTCAGCTTTCTTAAATGGTGATCAAATGCTCTCCCCCAAGTAGCACTATCTGGCTGCGTTACTTATTTCTCTGATTTATCCTTGCAGCTCAGTGTCTACTCCATTCCAGTTCCCTGGGGCCAATTTTTTAGAGGATGAGAGTCCAAGAAAAAGGGAAAGAGACAGAGAAGAAGAGACTCTTGCAGTACTGCTCCACCATTCATGAAGGTGCTTCTCCATACCTTCCAATGGAGATCAGAGACCTGAACATAGGTCCTCCCCATGGTAACATGTCTACTCTACAGGCGGAGCCACCCCCCTCACACTCTTAACAAGGGAAACAGAGTTCCCACTAGGGTAGCAGCTCCTTCTTCTGTGACTTAAATGTAACACTTCACTTCGGCACACTAGACTTACTCTGTGTATGCTTCTCCCAAAAATAAACATTTCCTAAAAATAAATCTTCTTTAAAAAAAAAATCTGGTAATCTTTTTAGAGAACACTAGGAGAAAAACAAAATGTTGACAGCCTGTGTCTCTCAGAGAAAATCTTCCCACACTAGGAAGGAGTAATGCTGACCAGAGAGTGACACTGGGAGGCAGTCAAGAAGAAGAGAGGGGTGGGGGTAGATAACAATGGTTATGCAAAGAGACTCTTTGGAGCCTGAGGCTCCAAAGTCCAAGGTTCAATCACCCCCCCACCACCACCACCATAAGTCAGAGCCAGAACTCAGCAGCACTCTGCTGAAGAAGAAAGAAGAAAGAAGAAGAAGAAGGAGGAAGAAAGGAGGAGGAGGAAGAGGAGGAGGAGAAGGAGGATGAGGATGAGGAGGAAGAGGAGGAAGACCAGCAGCAGCCACAGCCGCAGCATCAAGGCTCTGGGTCCTGCCCTGAGACAGTCATTGCTCACTGCCTCCCCTCCCCACCTCCCACCTCTGGAAATGAGAAGGAACTTAGTGTCTCTAGTATCTGCAAAGATCTTGACCAACACTAGGTACTCTGTGAGTTGGGGGTGATCATGGTGAGTCTTCAACTGCTTCATACATGAATATATTTCTTCCTCAAAAGATCTTTGAAGGCAAAGGAGACAGCATAATGGTTATGCAAAAGAACTTCCGTGCCTGAGGCTCTGATATCCCAGATTCTATCCCTAGCACCGCCATAAACCCTGAGCTGAGAAGTGCTCTGGCAAGCAAACACACCACCAACCCACCCCCAAAACTAGAGGTCAGGGAAGTTAAGTAAGCTACACAAAGGGATACAATTATTAAAGGGGGGGGGGGGGCAATTTCCAACTCAGACCTATTTGACGCAACAAGTTTTGGTCTCCACAGTCCATCATCCTTCTGGTGAAGAAAGTTTGCTGCTTCTCTTTCCCTTTCTTTTGCCCAGCTTCTATCATGTATGGGAACTCCTATGGACTTGTCGTAGAAGACAAGTGTGGAAGCCACCAGGCACTGCAATGAAAATAACCAACCTCTCCACAATTTATCTAATTCAACTCATTGGGCCTCCAAGGACCACAGTCTGGCTCACAAAGGCTAGAAACAAGTAGGGAGAAAGATGAAAAGATACTACCATGGGATACAGAGTTATGGTGGTGGAATTGTGTGAAGCTGTACCCCTCTTATCCTATGGTTTTGTCAATGTTTCCTTTTTATGAATAAAAAATTTAAAAAAAAGAAAAGATACTACTATGATCCTATAAAGAATCATCATTAAAGCTTTACTAGTTGAGGCAAGACATGGAAAGATTACAAAACTGTGGGGGTTGATAGCATAATGGTTATACAAAGAGACTTTCATGCATGAGGTTCAATCCTCCACACCACCATAAGCCAGAGCTGATCAGTGCTCTGGTAAGGAAGGAAGGAAGGAAGGAAGGAAGGAAGGAAGGAAGGAAGGAAGGAAGGAAGGGAGGGAAGGAAGGAGGGAAGGGAGGGAGGGAGGGAGGGAGGGAGGAAGGGAGGAAAGAAAGAAGGAATGGGGGGAGAAGGAGGGAGGGAAGGAAGGAGAGATTATAAAATTTGCTAATCACCTATCTATCTTACAATGAGGGTCTGAGCTGTGGTCTGGTCAGACGCTGCATGTACAAACTGAAATTTACAACATCTCATCTTTATAGTAGCTGTATTTCCCCCAACATTTTACTGTCACAATGTTACACACAGAGGAAATATCAAAGAATTACGTAACGGCTACTTATGCAGTCACCTAACAGCTACAGGAACGCTCAACAGGTAGACAGATTTGTCTGCATCAAGGACCTGGTTCAAGCCCTTGGTTCCCTCCGGGAATGACAGGTGGGCAGTAAAGCAGAGCTGCCATGTCTCTCCCTATCTCTCTCAGTCCTTCTATCAAAACACACACCAAGAACAGTTGAGCTGGGCAGGTATTGAGCCCAGTGAGAACACTGACAACAACAACAACAAAAAAAAAAGATTTATGTTCCTGAAAAAGTTAGAATTGTGTAATTTTAGTTTTCTCATTTTTAAATATCTTTCTATTATATATTTTTATAATTTTTATTATTAGTGATATAATAATGATTGACAAGATTGTGGGATAAGAGTGTACAATTCCATACAATTCAATTCAAACCACCAGAGTTCTATAGCCCCTCCCCTCCATTGAGGCTTCCCTATTTTATTTATTTATTTATTTTTCTATTACAGAATTACATGCTGACAGGGGTTTGAATCCATACCATTCCCACCTCCAGAGTTCTGAATCTTCAATTTCCCACTGTAATCCACCACAGTTCCCCTAAGGTTGTAGGCATGGGCCAGACATCTTCTCTACAACTATCTGTCCACATTTATACATAGTTGCCCCCCCTTTTTTTCTGATTCAATCCTCTCTTCCCCTCCAAGCCACTCATGACATCATAAGTACTTCCATATATCCCTCTCCTTTTCCTTTTGTCTCTCTGGGTGCTGATGGAGCTGGAGTTCAGAGTCCTCTTATCTTTATCCTCTCACTTTTCCCCAACTGGAAGTATGGATTAAGGTTGTTTTGGGGGAACAAAAGGCAGGAGTTCTGGTTTCTGTAGCTGTTTCTCTGCTGAGCATGGGTATATTTTTCTTTAGTATGGTTAAATTCAAGTCACATAAACTGTGCTAAAAAATCTCAAAAAGATAAATTAGTGCTAAATAAACAATATTTATAACAAGCTTTAGAGAGCAGGTAGGCAGCATAATGCTATGTGAAGAGCCTGAGGCTCCAAAGTCCCAGGACTGATCCCCTATACTACCATACACCAGAGCTGAGCAGTACTCTAGGGAAAGAAGGCGGGAAAGAACAGGGGAGGTTACAGGATGGGAGGGGAGGGGAGGGGAGGGGCGAGGAGGAGATCAAATCCTTGGATTTGTTTTATTCTACATTCTTCCTATTGAGCATAAAATCACTTGTTGGTGGCATAAGAGACCTCAAGCTCTCCTCAAATCTGTTATGAAAGAGATGGAAGTAGAGGGTCAGCATATTTCAGCTATTTCTGAACACTGGTTTAGAATAAGACTATCAGGGAATAAATTACAAGAGGAAAGCAAATATTCTAAATAAAAACAGGCACTACATTAATTTAACAGAATTAATGTCTAAAATCAAAAGTCTAAAATCTAAAACAATGTTTTTTTTCCAGAAAGCAGTTAATAGTAAAATCATAGTAAAATAACTTTTATTACTGAGTCAGCAAGAAAGCTTGCCTAGATTAGCCTGTTTTGCCATATGAACATCCCAGGTCCAAGCTGGGTCCCCACTGCATTAGTGTGATGTCTTTCCCTCTCTCTATCTCTATCTGCATCTCTATCTCCATCTCAAATTCATCCCAGAGCAATGAAGCCCTAATGAAGAAGGAAAAATAAAATTACTGTTACTCTACAACTAATCATTTTCTGTTGAGTTATTAACCGTAATGTTTGTTGTATCCTTACAAAGAGCCTATGAAGAAAGAGTAAGATGAATCTAACTGTATTTTATAAAAAAGGGGGGCTGGGGAGACAGCATAATGGTTATGCACAAGACTTTCATGCTTCCCAAGTCCCAAGTTCAAACCCTGTACCACCTTAAGCCAGAGCTGAGTAGTGCTCTAGTCTTTCTCTCTGTGTCTTTCTCAAACTCTCATTAAAACAAACAAATAAACAAAAAAACAAGCTCAGTCCTGAAAATAGAAAACAAAATCAAATGTCGATCGTTCAACCAAGTATATAAAATCTACAATTTTTTCTAAATATAAATACATTAATACTATTATTATTTATAAAGCACTTTTCTTTTTAAGTTCAAAGCACTTCAGTTAGCCATGTTTTTGTGACTGTGCTTGTTTGTGACTACAAATTGTGACTACACATACTTTTTCTCTTACTGTGGTAGTTTTTCTTTCTCCCAGTGAGGCAGTCCATAAAAAAAGGCACAACTTAAGACAAAAATAACTATTATATAAAATATGTTATAATTACTGCACATCATACCTATCCTAAGGAATTCAGTAATTTTCTCAATAACAGCAAGTGGGAAAAATATGAGTTTTAATCTTGAAATTGAACCTTGCTGACTTCTCTATTACAGCATCTGCCTAAGTAAATAATCACTACTTTGGCCTTCTAATTTGGCTAGGACACCCACCTCTGCAAGCAAAAGGGAAAAAAAAACAAAACATTTGTGATGGCTCATTCAAGTGGAAAAGCCATATATCAGTAGATATTGTGTAAAACCTCAGTGCTTTTGATGGAAAGCACAGTTTGGCAGAACACATTTAATTAGGCTTGGCTTTCTTAAACATTAAATACTCACTTATAATCACATTACAGCTTTGTCTTTTAACAACAGAAAAAAATACATGGGAAACTTCAGTGCCAACCCTTCCTTGTTTCAGCCTTATTTGTAGGCATTAGAGGCAATTAAAAAGAATCAAAAGAAATGCTATAACTTATTTTCCTTTTCACAATATGAAATTTTCAACCCAATACTAATTTGGAAATCTATTATATACCATATGCCTGTATCTTCATAATTTCTTTAAAGATCTCAATACATCAGTATTTTATCTATCAGGTTGTATCTCATTTTTAGTAAAAGTTACCAATTTTTTATTTTATTTTTTATTGCATATAAAAGAGAGAAAGGTGGTCTGGGAGGTGGTGCAGTGGATAATGCATTGGATTCTCAACCATGAGGTCCTGAGTTCAATCCCCGGCAGCACATGTACCACAGTGATGTCTGGTTCTTTCTCTCCTCCTATCTTTCTCACGAATAAATAAATAAATTCTTTACAAAAAAATAATTTCCATATATATATGAAAGTATGCTTCACATGTGACAGTGAAAGAAGAGATGACAAGCCAGAGACTGTACTGGGTATCAAACCAACAGTCTAAAGCATGGAAGTCCAATACTCTACCAGTTGAGCTACTTCCCAAACTATCGAAAGACTGGCCTCCAGTATCAGAAAATGTGTTCAGCAGTAGAGCCACTGTTTTGGAGGACCTCTTAATGCTACTGTTAGACACTCTTGAGGCTGGGGTGGGCTCTGAGCAATCTACTTTAACAAAGACCCTCAGGGCTGATACTAAGCCACGTTATAGTTTAAAATGAAGAATGACTGGGGCCAAAAGGCACCATGCCAACAACATACAAAAAGACAGTGTGGTCTCTCAACAAAATTTCAGTAAAAGAAATTTTATTTTTGCACAAAATACTTAATTCCTGTTATGGCCTTATTGTGTACCTCTGCCCCAACTCAAAGATTCCCCTAAGCCATGTGGGTTGAATTAGATGAGGTCATGAGACAGAGCCTTCATGACAGGGTAAGTGCTCTTATAGAAAGGGAAAAGCTATCAGAGCTTCATGTCTCTGCCACTGGAAGACAGCCCTCCCCAACCTGCAGCTCTACAGACTTCCTAGTCTCTACAACCATTGGAAATAAATGTCTACCATTCAGGTTACCTGTTCTGTCAACTTTTTTTAAAGATATTTTTATTATCTTTATTTATTTTTTGGATAGACAGTCAGAAATTGAGAGGGAAGAGGAAGATAGAGAGGAAGAGAGACAGAGAGGAACCTGCAGCCCTGCTTCACTACTCATGAAGCTGCCCCCTGCAGGTAGGGACCAGAGGCTTGAACCCTGGGCCTTTGTGCACGGTGACATATGCATTCAACCAGGTTCACCACCACCTGACCCTCTTGTTAACTGTTTTATATAGCATAATGGCTATATGCAAAGAGATTCTCAGGCCTGAGGCTCTACAGTCCCAGGTTCAATCCCCCACACCACCTTAAGTCAGAGTTCCTAGCAGTGCTCTGGGAAAAACAAACTAGTCCAGCCCATGTCGTGTATTATTGTATAAACACACACACAACACACAACACACAACACACACACACACACACACACACTGTTATCCCAGGCAGCTATCCCTGAGCAGTCACATCTACATAAGAATGCATGCTCTAAACCAGGTCCCTAATTTGAATGGAAAACATTCCCCAAACCCCATTCCCATGTACCACCCTTTCCCCCTTCCTTAATGAATGGAAGTAAGCCTGTGAGCCTTAGACTCCAATATGAAGAAGACCCAGACAATGTCAACAGCTGTTAGGAATAAAAACCAGGCCAACTTGCCAGCCGGTGTGCCAGCCTGCTAGATTCTTGGTGGGCCTAGATACCCTCTGTACAAAAGAAATAAACTGCCTTACTGAAATTCTTAAGTTGCATAATGTGACTCTTTATCATGGGCAAATTGCCTGTTTCTAACATTAAAATCATTGGGGAGATGGTCTTCAGTAATTTACTATGCATTGAATAGAGTATCTCTACTAGGGTAGGGTAATATGCTTAAAGATTGAAAAAAAAAAGATTTAGAGCAAAGGGGAATAACATAATGGTTATGCAAAAGATTTTCATGGGGGTCGGGTGGTGGCGCAGTGGGTTAAGCGCATGTGGTGCAAAGCGCAGGGACCGGCATAAGGATCCCGGTTCGAGCCCCCGGCTCCCCACCTGCAGGGGAATCGCTTCACAGGCGGTGAAGCAGGTCTGCAGGTGTCTATCTTTCTCCCCTTCCCTGTCTTCCCCTCCTCTCTCCATTTCTCTCTGTCCTACCCAACAACGAATTGCGTCAACAAGGGCAATAATAATAACCACAACGAAGCTACAACAAGGGCAACAAAAGGGGGAAAAAAAAAATGGCCTCCAGGAGCAGTGGATTCATGGTGCAGGCACCGAGTCCAGCAATAAGCCTGGAGGGGGGAAAAAAAATAAAAACAAAAGATTTTCATGTCTATATCATCTCACCAGATAATAGCCTAGGTCCACCTGCATATCAGATGTCAGGCTCAGGATAAAACTAATATAGTCATGGGCCCTTTGGAATATACCTAAAATAGGCCTACTATTTCCAAAACGGAGAAACCAAATCTTCATCTACAATATTCCAGCCTTTAGGTTCATGATTAATCAACAATTTTTATGGCTTTATATGTTAACTCTTTTTAAGCCACCAGGTTCCAGATGCTACCATGATGCCAACGGAACTTCCCTGGACAGATGATCCCACCAATGTGTCCTGGAGCTCTGCTCCCTCAGAGCCCTGCCCCACTAGGGAATGAGAGAGACAGGCTGGGAGTATGGATCAAGCTGTCAATGCCCATGTTCAGTGGGGAAGCAATTACAGAAGCCAGACCTTCCACTTTCTGTACCCCATAATGACTCTGGGTCCATACTCCCATGGAGTTAAAGCTATCAGGGGAAGGGATGGGACAGAGCTCTGGTGGTGGGAACTGTATCCCCTTACCCTATGGTCTTGTTGGTGTTTCCATTTTATAAATGAATAAATTTTAAAAAAATAAAATAAATACTTAAAAAAAAAGTTTTTCATGTCTGAGGCTCTGAGGTCCTAGGTTATTCAGTCCCCAACACCACCATATGCCAGAGCTGAGCAGTGCTCTGCTAAACTAATAGTTAATAACTATCAATTGTCAATTGTAGACTGACTGATTCAAGGATGACTGACTGTAGCACTACTGATACCTCTGATTACATAAACATTTGAAATACATGTTATAATTCAGGTTAAGTCAGCATCAAGTCTTTTCTTATCATCTATGGTTATGTCTACAAACTAAATATCAAAAAACATACAATATCTCAGCTAGACTAATGAACAGGAAATAGTCACTATGATTGTTGTCAAGGTAAGTTCATTTAAAAAGGCAAAATCTCTTGTAGGGAATATCTATTTAGCAATCAGATTTTCCCTTTGGACCATCATTGGCCAAATTTCACACCACATAAAATGAACAGTCAGTTGGAAAAAGAGCAAAAACATGGCTGGCAAATTCAATTTAGTCAGTTCTTCAAAACATCTTTATATAAACTTTAAAGTTTGAGGAGACCAAAAAGATAGAATAGTCTTAAGGCTTTAATTATCCTATGTAAAAGTGCCATGTAGATTTTTCTGATAACTAACTTTACATAGCTAAATTTATTTCCTTATAAATAATTCTGAATTTAATTAGTAAGTGGCAGATCTTCCAGTAAGGTAATGAAAATTATTTACACAAAGACAGATGTTAGACATTAAGATGTTTTAGAAGTGATTTCTAAACTAATGTTTAAAAATCTACTTATTAGTGGGGGTGTGGGGGGTGAGAAGAGATGCAGTGGCAGGGGTCAAACTCAGGACCTTCACGGTTGTTAAGTCCCTCACTATGCCATGTCCTAGGCCAAGGTTTCTAAGTTACTATCTTCATAATGCAGAACAAAAAGTCATCTCTATCATCTTTGAGATGCTGAAGAACTTTTTGAAGACCATGCTGAGCCCTGGAACTCCATCTCAAATGGTCTGATTATGAATAGCAATCACTGGGAATTCTCCCTGACACAAAAGGACTTCCAGGAACAGAAAAAAGGGCAGCTGAGAGGCTCCATGTGGAAAACAAAAAGTGGAGATATGAGGCCAAGTTGCAAGGCTCCTCTTGCTACTAGGGGACTACCAATTCCAGTTTTATGAAGATTCCTGAGGGTAAGTTCTAGAAGTCAGGGGAAAACTCTAGGCATTTTCATTTAGTCTAGTCTGTTGCCTAGGAAAGCCAGACAACTCATTAAGATTCCAAGAAATGAAAATCTACTTTCCACAGAATAGTCACAAAATACCTAGACATACTCATTTTCATTGTAAGTTTATATGTGCTATTTACAGAAACAGTCAGTTTTCCACACTGGAATTAGAAGACATCAAATTAGAATGCACTGCTCTCTTAATATGGTACCAACAACAAAACCAAAATAAAGTAGAAAGACCCCCCCCAAAAAAAAAAAAAGTTGGCAGTAATGATCTAGTAGGGCCTAGAAAATAGGAGCAAATATTATTCTTTGAATCTCTGAAACCATAGCCCTTGCCATGGCTAATAAAACTAATCTAACCAAGATCCACTGAAAAGTCTGTCCATATAAAAACTGAAGGGTAAAAACAGGACATAAAAAACACAAGTATGGAAAAGACCACAATTTCTAAATTAGCACTCATTAAGAACTGAATATCATTTATCAAGAGTTCACAGGCATTTAATTTAACTTTTATTTTTTATTTATTATTTTTATTTTTCCCTTTTGTTGCCCTTGTTGTTTATTGTCGTTATTGTTGTTGTTATTGCTGCTGTTGTTGTTGGACAGGACAGAGACAAATCGAGAGAAGAGGGGGAAAGGAGGAGAGAGAGAGAGAGAGAGAGGAGAGGTGGAGAAAGATAAGACACCTGTAGACCCGCTTCGCCGCCTGTGAAGCGACCCCCTGGCAGTTGGGGAGCTGGGGGCTCGAATCGGGATCTTTAAGCTGGTCCTTGCACTTCGTGCCACATGCGCTTAACCCACTGTGCCACCACCCGGCTCCCCTAACTTTTATCTTATCAGTGCCAGGTACTGGAGTGAATATTCACATAAATCTTGAATCAGCTCACACAATTAGGACTTGAGTAGTGGTGACAGAAAGTCAGATAACAAAGGCTTCAGAGTCAAACAAAATGAGCTCACAAACAACCAACATCACATCTCTATTTAATCTCAGACAAATTACTTAGTAATTAGGAGCAGCTCTTCATCAGTCATATTAAGCAAAACCGGGGGTTAGGAGATAGTTCACCCAGTGGGACTGTACACTTTGTCACACTTGAAGGTGGAGAGTTGGAGCCCTGATTCCCATGGGAGGACCAAGAACAGTACCAGGGGGAGGAATGTCATGGATGACAGAGTGGTACTGTACTCTCCCTCCTTCGGTCCATTTCTTCCTCTCTCTTCTCATTCCCATTCTTTTCCTTTCTCTAAAATAAAAACTGAAAAATTAAAAAAAAAAACAAAAACGGGCCAAGTTGCTGAGTGGTATACAATGTATAACACATGTGTAAGGCCATAGGTTCATTCCCCAGAACCAAAAGAAAAGTAAAACCAACTGCTTAACGAGGCTGTTATAAAAACAAGTGAGATACACATAAAAGTGGCTTTGTAAACCTGAGAATTAGACACACGCACACACACACACACACACACACAGACACGTTAGCTTTCAGCTTATTGTATGTAGGTGGAGCAAATGTATACAGAAAAAGATGGCATTCAGGTAGGAAGAGAAACAAGAAGTATTTGTAGAGAAGGCAGAGCTGGAGATAAAGCTTAGTGATGGATGCCCAGAAAATCAAAGTCAGAGAGAGGAGGAAAGAGGATTATAGAATATATAACCTAAGCAAATGTATAAAAAGAAGTGTCAGGAATGTGGGATGAAAACATGTTTCTGCGAGAGTCCAGGGAACAAATCATGGGGAGAGGGGGAGAGCACAAAATAAATCTGGAAAAGTTGAGTATGAAGTGGAGATGGCCTTGCTTAACTCCTGCAAGGTTCAGACAAGTGGCTGACATCCTGCATCCTCAATCTAACACAGGACTGTTCATTTCTCCTGATGGGCGGGGGGGAGGGGGTGGGAATAATTCCTCTATTCAAAACTGTAGGATCTTAGAGGAAATAATTCAACTAGAATATACAATACAAAATACTGCTTTAAAAATACTGTTTTTTAAACGTGTGGTTTTTAGGGGGATTTTGTTTTGTCATCACCACAGTTTCACCATTCAGACAACTTCTTGACATAGAAACAGAGACAGAGAAGAAAAGGTAGCACAACATCCAAACATCCCCCAGTGCAGTGGGGGCCCAGCTTAAACATGGGTCACCCATGTGACAAAGAAGGTGCACTACCCAGGTGAGCTATCCTCCTGGCTCAGGAAGTGCACTTTATATATAGGGAGAAAGATCAGCAAAATTAATATAAAGGCCAGAGAAGTAGTTCACCAGGTAGTGTGCCTGCACTACTCTGCACAAAGCCTAGATACAAGTCTTGGCATCGTGTTTGAGGTGCTATGGTGCAGGGAAAAGTAGGCCAAGAACAATGAAATCACAACTGTGAGGCCCCAATGTGGAAGGAAGGGAACCATAAGTTTATAATCCTGTAAGGATTTGATTTCATGTGAGGCCAAGTTTCACATGAGAGAGAAGCCACATGTTCTGGTACCTGTGGGGTAGTTCTGGTACACCTAGGATAAAAGCAGGGGTCTCAGGCATGCAAAATCTGCACTCTACCAGCTGAGCTATTTCCTAGCCAAAGAGTTTACATTTGGTTTGGACACGACTTTTTTCAGGAAAGAATGTCCAAATCAATTTTTCCTAATGTTAATCTTAAAGTTAAAAAAATAAATAAATAAAATAGGGCAGGAAAGATAGCATAATGGTTATGCAAAGAGACTCTCAAGCCTGAGGCTTCAAAGTCCCAGGTTCAATTCCCTGTCCCACCACCATAAGCTGGGCAGTGCTCTGGTTAAAAAAAAAAAAAGAAAAAAAGAAAAAAGAAAAAAAATTGCTTAACTATCAATGATCAGGAATGATTGTCCAAATAAAATCAACTTTTCTTTGTCAACTGGACGGACTTTCCTGGAATGTGACTTAATGCAAAATTACATTTTATTTTGTCCTTGGTATAGTCATGCTTTTTAGGATAATATTATTTTATTGTTTTTTTAATATATTCCTTTGTGTGGAATAATGAATAATTACTGCATTATGATCCACTAGTGTGTAGTATAAAACAAATCTTGAGTCAGTTTTAATGCCCTTAACTGAATGCCAGTGTTTTGGGTTTTTTTTTCTTTTGCACCAGGACCTCACACACACGATTCCCCTGCTCCCAAAGAGTATTTCCCCCCTTTTGATTTCAGGGGTTGGGTGGGGGGAAACTGGGAGAGAAAAAAAGGGGGGACCACAACACTATTCATCATCCACAGAGCTTCTCCTCATGTCTCATATGGTGTTCCCATACTGTGCTGGGGGTTTGAATCCAAGTCCTGGAACACGGTCATGTGTGCATACTACTGGGGTCAGCTAGACATGTCCCCTGAATATCAAATTGCTAAAAAGTAGAGAAAGAGATGATAGAAACGTTGAAAGTGAAATATTTTCAGATATAGTCCAGCCCAACCCTCTCATTCCATAGACAGGAAACTAGGAGCTAGGAAATTTAAGCTAATTCCTTACAACACATTATGCACTTAGTAGAAGCAAATCTTTTTTTTTTTTTTTTGCTTATTATATTATTTTTAATTTTTATTATATTTGATAGGACAAAGAGAAATTGAGAAGGGAAAGGGAGACAGAGAAAAGACAGATACCTTCAACACTGCCTCAGCACTCCAAGTTCCCCCCTACCCCACCCCGCAAGTGAGGACAAGGGGCTTGAGTCTGGATCCTTGCACATGAGTACACATATGTGTACCCAGCCAAGCACACCACCACCCAGCAAATGCAAATCTATAATTTTAACCTCAAGTTTTGTGCCACTTAGTATTGATGACCTCCTTTTCATATAACCTCAAGATAGACAAACTACATGTAAGCCTATGTTCACTTCAAAAAGAAGAGCCTTACCAGGGAGTTAGATACTGGTTATGCAAAAAGACTTCCATACTTGGCTCTGGGGTCTCAGGTTCAACGCCCAGCATGACCAGAGAAGTACTCTGTGTTTTTTTTTTAAAGGGAACTAACTGAAAAATAATTTTTGAGAACATACCCCAACTGTCACTGATTTTTACAAAAGCAGCTAAGGGCCTTAAAATGTCTCCTCCAGAAAATCCCAACCACCTCTTCACTGCCCATTTTGTCTCGCTTTATAACTTGTCACCTCCTAGACATCAAGTTACAGACACTATCTTGATTCCATCCAGACTTCACTGGGCAGACGACCTCGCCTTTACAGAGCTCTGCCCGACTAGGGAAAGACAGAAAGAAGCAGGTTGGGCTATGGATCGACCTGCCAATGCCCATGTCCATCAGAGAAGCAATTACAGAAGCCAGAACTCCCACCTTCTTTGATCCATACTACCAGTGGGGGAGAAGTGATAGGAGAAAGAAGATAAGAGGACTCTGAACTCCAACTCCATCAGGACCCAGAGAGAAAGGAGGAAAAAAGGAGGAGCATTTGGATATAGTAATAGGGTTACATGTGGCTTGGAATAGACAAGAGGATTAGACCTGGAAGAAAAAAGGGGCAATTACATACAACTGTAGACAGTTGTAGAGATGACAGTTAACACATATCTGCAACCTTAGGAGAACTGCTGTAGCTTGAGTGGAGGACTGGGGATTCAGAACTCTAGAGGTGTATGAACAGTGTGGAATTATACCCCTGTTGACATGTAATTTTATAAATCAATATTAAATCACTAATAAAATTTTTAAAAGAGGGGGTCGGGCGTTAGTGCAGCAGGTTAAGCGCACGTGGCACAAAGCGCAAGGACCAGTGTAAGGATCCCCGTTCGAGTCCCCAGCTCTCCACCTGCAGGGGAGTCACTTCACAAGTGGTGAAGCAGCTCTGCAGGTGTCTATCTTTCTCTCCCCTCCTCTCTCCATTTCTCTCTGTCTTCCCCTCCTCTCTCCATTTCTCTCTGTCCTATCCAACAACGACGACATCAATAACAACAACGACATCAATAACAACAACAATAATGACCACAACAAGGCTACAACAATGGCAACAAAAGGGGGAAAAAATGGCCTCCAGGAGCAGTGGATTCATGGTGCAGGCACTGAGCCCCAGCAATAACCCTGGAGGCAAAAAAAAAAAAAAAATTAAAAAGAGAGAGAGAGGAGGAGGAAAGAAAAATCCTCAACCACACAGGGATCCTGGAAGATACTCAGATTTATTTATTTATTTATTTATTTATTTATTTATTTATTTTTAATAATTTCAATACTTAAACCAGTTTATGACTGGAAAAAGAAAACACAAATGGCTAAAGAAGTCTCCCCACAGGATATAAAAGGCTGTTCTTGTGCTGTCTTCAGGAACACGACTGAGAAGCTATACATGGCTTCTTTATCTGATCATGATGCAATTCAATTCACAGTATTAAAAGACAGACACAAAAAGGTCAATTTCCAGAGCCTGGCCCACAGGTCGATTCCTAAGTTAACAGAGGTGCTTTAACACAAAGAGTGTACCCAAGCTTGCGATCTCACACCTTTTCGCACAGTAGTGCATTTTCATGTCAGAGCAGAAAGTACACTGTAGTCAGAATTCAGCAGTGGGAGTCGCCTCCACTGAAAGCCCCTTCATACGGCTGAGCTCTGCATGTGTGATTAAGTAGAACACACCCTGCTGGTTTAATAAGAACACCCTTGCAGACCTTGCTAAAACTGCCACAGACTGGCCTAGTCTTTGTTTCTCCTGCAGAATGAAGTAACAGTGCAGCTTCTATAACTTCCCAGGAGCCAAGTCCCCCAGAACTAACAAAGGGGGAGAGGGGGGGGAAGAAGGCCTTCATGTCTCCTTGTACTTCTAGTATTTCAGGTCTGCAAACTGCAGAGAAGAAATAAGGTTTTATCAAACAGTGGGGAAAAGTTTTTCTGCAGCTATAATTTACTTCCGATCTGATAAAGTACAAGTTTGGAGCACTTCATAATTGATTACAAAACTTTGTAAAATGCACTGATTTATCACTGGACAAATGTAATGCTGAGTAGAAAAAGAACACCATACCTAATTAGCATGTAAAATCCTAACCAATGAAGTTCCTAAAATAGAATGATTTCTACATAAAACACAAGCAGTAAAAGTTTCCAAGAGCTCAGCTCTATTTACATTATACAGCTAAAACTTTCTAAACATTTTCTCGAAAAATGTTATCTTTTGCTGGGGGTTGGGGGGGGGGATGCTTACAGGAAGAGGACAGGAGGACTGGAAGAAAAGTCCAGAGGCTACTACCTGAGAGCAGAAGTGGCAGTAACATGCCAGGAGTGGGCATGATGAGGCTTTTACATATTGAGAGGTGCAAAGCCATATTCCTAGAATTTATATACTACTCTATAGCCAATGGGGAACCAACAGGATTTTAATTTTTTTTTAAAGTCAATTTATAAAGATTTAAAAGTTATTATTTGCATATTTTTCACTGCATTTGGAGGGAGGGGGGAGTACAACTTGGAGGAATTGCTTTCAGTAGCTCAGCTTCACCCAGCTGCACAGACCCAACAGAGCTGTTAGGAGTGGCAGCCAAGTAAACAGGGATTTCTTATGACAAATGAACAAGACTCTGCACATCAGAGGTCTGCATGAGGAAATGGAGAGGACTTACTTGCTACTCCTGATGCCAGCCCATAGAGCAGTCCTCCCCCATCAGATGGCTGCTGGAAAACGTGTGCTCCTGGAGGAGGCGGCTTTTCTTGCCGGATAAAGTTATACAATAAGGTTTTCACAACTTTGCTGGTGTATGGAAGACTGCACAGAAAGGAAAAAAGAGGAAAACCAAATTCACATGAATGGGAGTCATCTATATCTGCATCAAGATACAAAGGAATTGATTGCCACAGCTCAAAGAAAAACCTAGAGCTGGCGTGCAATAGTGAACACCATGGACACTGAGGTCAGACTGGAGGCTCAGTTCTGGCTTCACTCTCACTATGACAGTTAGTCACTGCTCAAATGCGCTTGAGTTGCATTACCTTTCTTGTAACCTTTGTCACAGATGAGACAGCATAAATTCACTGTATAAAACAACAGCTGATACCAGACAATAAGGATGTACAGAAAAGCAAGATTTAAAAACTAAGAAAGATTAGACTTTTTTATATGTATTTATGTATTTTCCCTTTTGTTGCCCTTGTTTTTTTGTTGTTGTTGTAGTTATTATTGTTGCTATTGATGTCGTCATTGTTGGATAGGACAGAGAGAAATGGAGAGAGGAGGGGAAGACAGAGGGGGAGAGAAAGATAGACACCTGCAGACCTGCTTCACTGCTTGTGAAGAGACTCCGCTGCAGGTGGGGAGCCGGGGGCTCAAACCGGGATCCTTATGCCAGTCCCTGTGCTTTGCGCCAGGTGCGCTTAACCCGCTGCACTACTGCCCGACTCCCTTTTTTAAGATTTTTAAAAAATATTTATTTATTTCCTTTTTGTTGCCCTTGTTTTATTGTTGTTGTTATTGATTTCATTGTTGTTGGATAGGACAGAGAGAAATGGAGAGAGGAGGGGAAAATAGAAAGGGGGAGAGAAAGATAGACACCAGCAGACCCACTTCACCACTTGTGAAGCGGCCCCTACAGGTGGGGAGCCGGAGGCTCAAACCGGGAACCCTAAGCATGTCCTTGTTCTATGCACCACGCGCGCTTAACCCGCTGCACTACAGCTCGACTCCCGTGTACTTTTTTTTAAGGTTAGCTTTCCCCCTACAGGTGGGGACTGGGACTCAAACCTGGGTCCTTGCATATTGTAACGTGCGCTCAACCAGGTGCGCCACCACATGGCCCTGGTGTGTGTACTTTTAAATGTCTATACTTAATGTAGTATAATAAGAGGAGATGGAGAGAAGATAATTAAAAAGAGACACATGTTCACAAACTAGTGATAAATTAATTACTGCAATCAAAGAAAAAAACTTTCTAGTAGGCTCCTGAGCTAACGCTCGAGTCCTTTCCTACTATCAGTGATTTCTGAATGTCCCAGAATCTTAAGCCATTCTGTGTATGTGCCACAGGCATAATCAACGTAGCAAGAATGATGTAGGAGAAGGGGGCAGGGCAGTAGCACACCAGGTTAAACACACACAGCACAAAGCGCAAGAACTTGAGCAAGGATCCTGGTTCCAAGCCCCCAGCTCCCCACCTGCAGGGGTGGGAAGGGAGGATCACTTCAAAAGCGGTGAAACAGGTCTGCAAGTGTCTATCTTTCTCTCCCCCTTCTCTATCTTCTCTTCCTCTCTCAATTTCTTTCTGTCCTATTCAATAAAAAATGGGGGGGAAATGGGGGGACAGGTGGTAGCGCAGTGGGTTAAGCACACATGGCACAAAGTGCAAGGAACAGCACAAGGATGCTGGTTCAAGACCCTAGTTCCCCACCTGCAGGGGGGTCACTTCACAAGTGGTGAAGCAGGACTGCAGGTGTGTCTATCTTTCTCTCCCCATCTCTGTCTTCCCTTCCTCTCTCAACTTCTCTCTGTCCTATCCAACAACAACAACAGCAATAATAGTAACCACAAAAACAATAAAACAGCAAGGGCAACAAATAGCCTCCAGGAGCAGTGGATTCGTGGTGCGGGCACCGAACCCCTGCCCCAGCAATAACCCTGGAGGTAAATAATAATAATAATAATAATAATAATAATATGGCCTCCTCCAGGAGCAGTGAATTCACAGTGCTGGTGTAGAACCCCAGTGATAATCTCGGAGACAAAAAAAGAAAAAGAAAAGAAAAGAAAAAGAAAGAAAGAAAGATGTAGGAGAAGACCAAACTCCCCAAGAGCTTTAATCAAAGCTAATTTATTGATCTGTTATGACATTCTAGAATTCCGTAAGGATTCCATCAACAGCTGATACAGCTGTGTTTGTCTGTATATATACACAGAAACCTGGTGAATGCATATGTTACCATGCACAAAGACCCAGGTTCAACACCACTCCCCGCCCCACCTGCAGGGGTGAAAACTTCACAAGTTGTGAAGCAGTGCTGCAAGTGTCTATCTCCCCTTCCCTCTCATTTTCTCTGTCTCTATCCAATACATAGTGAGTAAATACTTTAAGCTATAGATCGTTTCTATGCGAAGCTTATCATTTACTATACCCCACCCACTAAGAAACTGTCATTGCTCAGAAACATTGCTCCACTGTCCCACACATGTGTAGCACATGGTTAGCACATCATCAATAAAAGTAGGAATAGTCAGTAAAGACACTGTGGGGCAGTAAAAACACATGGTGACACGGCATAGATCACAGTAGTCCCTATGGCACCGGGAAGAGGGGGGAAGCCACAAAAGCAATTTCCATGAGCAAATGAGGCTTGATGATTACTTCAACACACAGGATGATGGAGAAGGAAAAGGACAACTTCAAAGTTTGGATTTTACAAAGCAACCACTATAGAAGATAGTAGGGAGTGAGAGAGGCTGGAACAACAGACAATTTGGACAGGAAAGCAGGATTTGTTCCCTTACGTATTGGGTTTGAAGTACTGACAGAAGGACCAAAGAGAATGTCTCCTTGAAGAGATGAGACACTGCTAAGAGGAAAAGGCCAGAAATACATACGTTTAAACAGGAAAATGCTAGACAAATTTCAACTGAAACGCACCATCGACCTTGCATTAAGTACTTGTGACTGATGCTCTGTCGCAAAACCTCCTTGTGGAAAAGTTGGCAGGAAAGGAAAACAATCACTGTTGATATAGCTTCAACCAAAATGTCATATGTAATATCCCTGTGCAAAGAGAAAGAAAACAAAAGAAAAGTGATTAAGATACAGCTTTCACCTAAATAAACCATAAACAAACCAAAATAAGGTTCAAATCTCAAGATTCAGCATGTTTCTAGGTTATGAAAAAGTTAGTAAATTTAGTGTAACAATGAAGTCAAATTAAAAAACTATGAAACCCCACATATAATGCATGCTCTGCAGACCTGAGGCTCTGAACTAGATCCCCATGTCTGCATATGACCTAAGAGGTGCTCTCATGCCTCTCTTTCTTATTAAATAAGTAAATCCTTAAAAATATATATGAGGGGGCTGGGAGATAGCTCACCTGGCACAGCTTGTATCTTGTCATGTGCAAAGCCCAGGGTTCAAGTCCTGACACCACATAAGAGCAGCAAAGGACCCTGGGGAAACTCCACAGATGGTGATAAAGTCCTGTGGTGTCTTGCCCTCTCTCTGGGTCGCACACCTCTTTGTTGTCATTGCCTCTGTCTCTGTCTATGTCTCTCTCTCTCTCTTCATATATATATGGGAGAGGTGATATATAAGACAATGACAATGATGATGTTAAATGAACCCTTTCCCAGTCTTGTACTTGAGTCAGGCACACTACTACTTTCCCGTTTTCCATTCCCCTGCCCTGCACCACAAGTCTATCTATAGGTGTATAGTGGAAATAGCTAATAGCAGTGATCTGCTTTGAAAATCCACTCTAAAGAAGGCTGGGCAGTAGCACACCAGGTTAAGTGCACATAGTACGAAGTGCAAGGACCCACGCAAGGATCCCGGTTCTAGCCTCTAGCTCCCTACCTGTGGGAGGTTGCTTCACAACTGGTGAAGCAGGTCTGCAAGTGTCTATCTTTCTCTACCCCCTCTATCTTTCCCTTCCTCTCTCAATTTCTCTCTGTCCTATCCAATAAAATATGTGGGGAAAGTGGCCTCTAGAAGCAGTGGGTTCATAGTGCAGGCAGTAAGCCCCAGCAATAACCTTGAAGACAAAAAAAAAAAAAAAATTCTAAAGTCCTTATATTCACTCATTGTAATGCATTAGATTTTTTGCAGATACTTTATAACTTGACCAACAATCTTATGAGGGATAAACATACAGATGCCAGGGAAATAGCACATCAGCTTATACACAGTTTCATGACCAAGGCACCAAGAGGTTCCAGATTCATTTCCTGATACCAGCAGAAGCCATGGAGGGGAAAAAAACTAATCTAAGTCAATCTTACAGATACAATAATGGCACTTCCCATACTATACAAATGTGGTAACAGAAACAGGATGTTATTCATATATGTACACAAGCAAGTAAACAGAACTCAAGTGAAAACTAAATGTTCAGTTCAGATGTGTGTATACATGGAAATGATATACAACAGAGACAGATCCACAAACCACTGGAGAAAGAACAAGTTACGGAAAAGATGGTGCTGAGGAAAACCAGCTGACTTCATAAAGAAATATAATGATAAAGGGCAATGTAATGATGGACTGATATCTCAACGTACATAAGCTCTACTCCAGATGAATTAAAGATCTGAGTATGAGTGGTAAAAACTAAAATCAACGGAATAAAATGTATAGTAATTTTGTAGCATAAGCGCAAGAAAGTACTTAAATTCTAAGAGCACAAATCATAAAAAGTCTCTCTCCTAACCTACATATACTCTCCCTCACTTGTTCTCCCTCAAAATATAAAAATGAAAATTAGTCTGGAGAAGTGATATAGCCATATTGCACATGTGTAAGACCTTGGATTCAATACCCAGCTCCATATTAAAAGTCAAAAATAAATAAAAGGAAATACAAGTGAATGGGTGAATATTAACTGGAGGGAAGACAAGGCCTTACATGAACTATGGAGCTAGTGACCCCTGAGCTAAAGAATGTGACTGGCCTAGCCTATGCCTGAGGCATCCAAAGTCAAAGACTGTGGAATAAAAAGCTACAGATGGGGCTGGAAGGATTTAGTGAGGTGGGGAAATGCTTAGATGAATCTAAAATATAAAAATTGTGTGAATTAATTGCTTCCTAGGAACATTTTGAGTATCTCCACTAAAACAACAAAGATAGTAATGGGGGAAAATGCAGAGTTAAAAAAAAAAAAAACATGCAGCAAAATTAAACTAATAACATGCCGCAAAATGAAACTAATAGTAGAGATGAGGGAGTGAGTGGCTCAGCAGTACAGCGTCTGCCACCAGCATCTGAGGCTCTGGGATCAATTGTGAGCATCTGCATCAGTCTCCTGTTCTCTCTCTCTCTCTCTCTCTTACACACACACACACACTCACTCACTCACTCAATGACTCACTCACTCTATAAGTGGGGGAAAAGTTGGGCTGGAGATGTGGCTCAAATGTTAATGTACGTGTATGAAATGCTGGGTTCAATTCATGAACCATTTAAGATTAAGGCACGTTTAAGGAAAAACAGTTTAGGGCACTGTGTGATGATTAAAGTGGCTAGATAAGACTAAGAACTCAGAGAAAGGAAAAACACACAGCTTGACACCATCATCTGGGGCCCTAGTCAGGGAACCCCTGGATTCCCACATTGATATAAAGGGCCTAGACCTCTAACAGATCCCTCTGTTAACCACCACTGGTCATTTCCATCAGGAAGGTCATCAAAAGACCTTTTGTGGGCCTCTCTAGGACTTTGCCCTCACTATAGAGCAGCAGTCATAGGGACTGCCCCACTCTCTAAAGGGAGACTGGGTCAACCTACTCTGCCACTCAAGGAAGTCTGGTCATAAATGAGTGCAGCCTAGAATGTTCCCAGCTGTGACCATGGACTGTGAGCTCAGACTGACAGGGACTCTGAGGTTACACAGGCTCCTGTGCTAAATATGAATAGACATGGGCCCTAGGTCAGATGGATGGGGTTAATAGTTAATGGTATTTAGATAGTCATCTCATATTTGGGAGCTACTTTCTGCCCGAATTCAGCTTTCTAGTCCTATTTTCAACTCTGACACCATCTTCCCAGACAATACTTTTAGTCTACTCACATGCTAGCTATCAAGCTCAGGCAAAAATCACTAAAGTCATGGGCCACATGGAACATACCTAAAAAAAGACTTCTCAGCTTCCTCCCACACAAAGACTTCTAATTTCATTTGCCCTATTCCCACTTCTGGGTGCCTGTTTATTGAACAATTCACTTCATATCACATCACCTTTCAGCCACCACATTGCAGATGCTACCATGATGCCTCCCTGACCTCCCTGGACAAATAGCCTCACCAAGGTGTCCCAGAACCACACAGAGCTCTCCAGAGCCCTACCCCACTAGGGAAAGATAAAAACAGGCTAGGGGTATGGATCAACCTGCCAACATTCATGTTCAGCAGAGAAGCAATTACAGAAGCCAGACCTTCCACCTCCTGTACTGCTTAAAGAATTCGGATTCATACTCCCAGACAGGGATAAAGAATAGGGAAGCTTCCAATAGAGGGAATGGGACACAGAACTCTGATGCTGGGAACTGTGTGGAATTATACCCATTATCTTACAATCCTGTTAATCATTATTAAACCACTAATTTAAAAAATGAGCAAAACTTTTCAAACATAATTAAGTTTGTTTTAACCCACTATTAAATAAACTCTTAAAATTAAAAACAAAACATGGCTTGCCATCTACACAACCCAGGTTAAGTCCTGGCACCACGTGGGGGTAGCATGGCCCAGGGAGAAGCTTCAGTGCTATGGCATCTCTCCCTCTAGCTCTGTCTGAACGAGAAAGTGGTTCTCAGAACAGTGAAACTGTGAATGTATGAGGCCTTCCAACCTACAAAAAAATGAAAGCTCAGAGAAACTGACATCAACCTAAATCAAGAAGGTAGGAAGTGAGAAATCACTTTCCGTGTGAAGTCAATGATCGTTCTGCATTCTGAAGTCACCTACCTATAAAATGGATGTGTGACCCAAGAGCAGTTTTGCACAATGAAATGAGCTGTAAGACTTGCTAACTTGTACAAAAATTTCTAGTCAAAAAGTTTCCGACAAAAAAAAGAGAACAACTGCAAACGAATTCAAAGACAGATGACGAAAAGGATAAAGATGTGCATTTTTCTAGTGTCAAGGAACAGAAAAGTAGCAAGCATCACATAAAATCGACGTTCCAAATATAACATAGTGTATGAAATTTTCTTTTTAAATGCGGTGGAGAGGGAGGGTGGCTGTGAATACGTTCTATTCAAAACACATATGGCTACGAGTAAATGATCTTTAGAGCTGTGTGATATGCCGGTAATGTCCACTGTTTTATCTACATTTACATACACTTAAAAATATATTGTTAGGGAGTCGGGCAGTAGCGCAGCAGGTTAAGCGCAGGTGGAGCAAAGCGCAATAACCGGCGCAAGGATCCCGGTTCAAACCCCCGGCTCCCCAACTGCAGGAGAATCGCTTCACAGGCGGTGAAGCAGGTCTGCAGGTGTCTTTCTCTCCCCCTCTCTGTCTTCCCCTCCTCTCTCCATTTCTTTCTGTCCTATCCAACAACAACGACATCAAAAACAACATCAATAATAACTACAACAACAACAAAACAAGGGCAACAAAAGGGAATAAACATTAAAAATTTAAAAAACTTTAAAGAAATATATATGTGTATATAGTTAATTCAAGCCTGTAAGGATCCCAGTTCAAGCCCCCAGCTCCCCACCTGCAGTGGAATCACTTCATAGGCAGTGAAGCAGGGTCTGCAGGTGTCTATCTTTCTCTCACCCGTCTTCCTCTCCTCTCTCCATTTCTCTCTGTCCTATCTAACAATGACATCAATAATAATAACTACAACAATAAAAAAACAAGGCAACAAAAGGGAAAATAAATAAATATTTTTAAAAAGAAAAAATATATAGTTAAAATTGGATCACTTAAGGAGTGAGTCTATACTCACAAACAGAGTTTGGTGAAGTTGAACCTCTCTTATTCCAAGCTCCTGCCATATATCTGGGCAGACAGGAGGTTCTTAAATGTCTTATCATCAGAATAATACAGAATGTCACCTTTTCAGACTGGTTTCCTCAGTCACACTAGCTTTTCTTTCTTTGTCTCTTTCTTTCTCCTCCAGGGTTATCAGTGGGGCTCAGTGTCTACACTACAAATCCACTGCTCCTGGAGACCTTTTTCTTCTTCTTTTTTTTTTTTTTTCTTTTTTTTCTCCTCCAGGGTTATTGCTGGGCTCGGTGCCTGCACCATGAATCCACCGCTCCTGGAGGCCATTTTTCCCCCTTTTTGTTGCCCTAGTTGTTGCAGCCTTGTTGCGGTTATTATTGCCATTGTTGACATTGTTTTGTTGTTGGATAGGACAGAGAGAAATGGAGAGAGGAGGGGAAGACAGAGAGAGGGGGAGAGAAAGATAGACACCTGCAGACCTGCTTCACCGCCTGTGAAGCGACTCCCCTGCAGGTGGGGAGCCGGGGCCTCAAACCAGGGTCCTTGCATGGGTCTGTGAGCTTCATACCGTAATGTGTGCTTAACCCAGTGCACTACTGCCCGGCCCCCTCACAGCAGTTTTTCAAAGTTCCAGTTTCTCCATACTCTTACCAACATTAACCACTGTCAGTCTTGCTTTTATAGCTAGTCTAGTGGAAGTTTGTAATATCTCATTTTATTTTTCCCATCCCCCCTCATTTTATTTTTAATTTTGTCTTTTTCTGATTCTAACCCCATTAAATATCTATCAATATGCACCTCAACTATTATCTGTTTATAAGATATCAACTTAAGTCATTTTTTTCCATCTTAGTCAGCTTACGTGTCTGTTTTAAAACAGAGGAGTGTTTTCTTTTTTCTTTCATTTTAGTAAAGGCCAGAGCACATCACCATGTTAGTTTAAGTATTGGTGATCAAATGACCCAGTGCTTCATACATGGAATGTATGTACCCTACTATTATGCCACCTCCTTGGCACCTGAGTGTTGTTATTCTCCTTCTCACCAAGGCTTCACTGCCACCCTCCATCCCTCCTGACTTAGTTACCTCCAAATACCAATATATGAATTTTCAAAACATATCAGCTTTGCTGTGTGTATCAGGGCTCTCCAGAGAAACAGAAATAACAGACTAGAAAGAAGACCTTTACAGTTTATTCAAATGCTAGCATCTTCTAGAAACATCCTCACAAGCATACACAGAAATGACAGTGTTTTACCTCTGGGCACCCCTCAACCCATTTAGCCTGACATACAGTTTAGTCATCAACCTTGCCAATCAAAAAAGTTGAATTTTTAAATACTGGCAGAGGGCAAAGAGAACACTCCATTTAATGAAAAGTATTTAGCAGTTAAAGTCACTTTAAAAAAAAAACATTTTAGAGGATTTTATACCTGGAAATTTGTTTTCTTTTTTTCTCTAAAAACAAAAAACATTCCAACACTCACAGACACCTCGTTTGTAATAGCCATTAAGAGCAAATACACATGTTAGTAGCAAGAGCTAGTGCTCAAAAAACAAGTCTTATTCCAAAACAGCCTCTAAGTCAAAAAATTAAGATATCTCATATGACAACAAACCATCTATATAAATAAAAAATAATTTAGAGAAAAAAACAAGAACAGAAAAATCTAGCAAGTCTGTTTTACTTTCTGCAAGTCAAAAATATTGTTTAATTATATAACATCATAGCCACTTCAATTTGGTAATGACTGAGACTATAATGACCTTGAGAGGAATCTACTGGCAAGAATAGGCATTTCTTATTTTTAAATCATTGTTAAATTTTTTTAAATAGAACTTCATTAATACAATTCTAAAAATATAATGAAAACCACAGTGTTGGCATAACTACATAGCTTTCTGGAGGGGAGAGAGAGAAAACTGAATCTATGCTTCAGAGACTATCAATGCCAAATAACAGCAAAGGCTTAACTCTTAAAAAAAAAATTTAACTCTAAAACAGCTCACATGGATAGTGCACTGGTTTACCATGTGTGCTACCCAGGTTTTAGCTGGCCAACACTGAATTTCCTACACTGATGGGAAATTCCGTGCTGTCGTTCTCCCCCGCCCCTTCCCCCATGCCCACAGTCTCAATCTGAAAAAGCCCACAGTGCCGAAGTCCTAGATACAAACAACAACAAAAAATTAACTCGAATTATCAGTGGAACCAAGATGGCCAAATTGAAGGTTTTTTTTTCTTATTTCTTTCTTTCTTTTCTCCCCCACCCCATTTTTTTTTTTTTTTTTTTTTGCCTCCATGGTTATCTCTGGGCTTAGTGCCTACACTACGAATCAACTGCTCCTGGAGGCCATTTTATCCCATTTTTGTTGCCATTGTTATTGGTGTTATTGCTGTTGTTGTTGTTAGATAGGGTAGAGAGAAATCAAGAGAGGAGGGGAAGACAGAGAGGGGGAGAGGAAGATAGACACCTGCAGACCTGCTTCACTGCTTGTGAGGCAAACCCCCCCACCCAGGTCTGTTTTTTCTCACTCTTGACAGAAATAAGAAAGCCATAACACATGTGAAAAATCCAACATAGAAACTGTCCTAAATATCAAACAAGCTCCCACTGCAAGGGACAAAGACGCAGAAATGCCCCCACACTCCAGGAAACAATAAGCTGTAATCAGGAAGAGACCCGGAAGACAGAGAGCTTTGATCTGCTGAGCCAGGGGCATGCTGAGTCAAAATCCTGGCACCTCAGTCCTATTTCAACTTGTGACTCCTGCCCTGGTATAAATTCATAAAGTTAGTCTTTGCCAGGCAAATAAGAAAAGTATTCCAAAAAGATTATCTGGTCCAGGAAAACCTCAGTTACCAGATGTTTGTCTCTCCAGAGCAGAACAGGACCAGAATCCTACATGCATCTTAAAACGCTCCCTGTCAAGGCTGGGTGGTGCACACAGTGAAGTGTACATGCTACAATACATGAGGACCCCAGTTCAAGCCCCTGTCACCACCTGCAGGTGGAAGCTTCACAAAAAAAGTAGTGTTGTAGGACTCTTCCCCCACTCTCCTCTCAATTTGTCTCTATTAAAAAAAAAAAAAGGCTGCCAAGAGCACGGAATTTGCTGTGCAAGCCCTAGAGATAACACTTCACCTCTGCCTAACCTTTGGTGGCTGTTTCTTTCCTTTGTCAACCTGCCCACTCTGTCTGCCACACTTCTAAGAAATGTAAATCTTCCCTGTAACTTCGTTGACTTACTCTTACTGTCCCTTTGTATCGAGTAATCACCATATCATTACCGGCCAAATAAAACCACTTCACCTCCCATTTTACAGCAACAAGAAGTGGGAAATAAAGCTTTCCTGACAACTGCAACAGCTCATGGGAAGCAGCCCTGACAGATGTGGTCACACTGGAATTCAGTTTCCATACTACGAGAACTAGGACAGAGTCAAGGAGAAGTGCTCAATTTACTAAGTACAGCATCCCAGCATCTGTTTTGCAGTCAGCCTGCAGAGCACCTGTAACCTCAAACATCTGGTCAACTACCTAAGCTGGCTCACTCTCAGTCCTATAGCCCAACTAGTAACCGCAAACCTCTGGTCACTATCCACATCTGCTCAAACACAGGTGCCATGGTTCTAGTCCTCACAGGGTATCAAACATAACAGGATCACAGCAGAAACTCCCCACACTAATGGGCCAAAACAGCAACTTGTGAAGAAAACCCCAATTCAACAGAGCTGTATAAACTTCCTAAAGAAGACTTCAAAGAGATGATCCTCTCAAGCTGTGGTCCTAAGCAGGTGCACCAAACAAGTCCTTTTGAAGAGAACCCCAACAAAGCCAGACAGTATGAAAGAAGTCATGGCAAAACTCAGGGAGAGGAAAAAATACACTGACTATGCTTAATACACATGTGTACACACATTAAGACACCAACAAAAAGTCAGAAAGTACTGGGAACTGGAGTACAGGGTAAAAGGGCAAAAAAAATTAAAATGAGGGAGTTGGGTGGTAGCACAGCAGGTTAGGCGCTGGTGACGCAAAGTGCAACCACCGGCTTAAGGATCCCGGTTTGAGCCCCGGCTCCCCACCTGCAGGGCAGTCGCTTCACAGGCGGTGAAGCAGGTCTGCAGGTGTCTATCGTTCTCTCCTCCTCTCTGTCTTCCCCTCCTCTCTCCATTTCTCTCTAGCCTATCCAACAACAATGACATCAATAATAACTACAACAATAAAACGACAACAAAAGGGAATAAATAAATGTTTAAAAATTTTAAAAAATAAAAATAAAATAAAATAAAAATGAATGAAGATAATACAAGAAAAGTGTGGGGTAATATCATCAGGAACAAAATATCTGTATCACTAGGGTGCCAAAAGGAGAGAGAGAGACTTTTTTCACTCCCATAAGAGACAGGCAGAGGGAGAGACATCACAGCACTGCAGCTTCCCCAATGTCATCCCCAGCACTCACAATCCAGTGCCAGGGCTTGAATCTCAGCCACACACCATGCCAAAGCAGGTGTCTTACCCAGTAAGTTATTTCTCTATCCCCCAAGGATAAAATTATTTAAATATTAGCCAAGAGTTTTCCAAATTGAAGGAAGAAATAGCCCCTCAGATGCTGAAAATTCTAAGAGTTCTAAGAAAAAGAAATCCTAACCTAAGCTCACAAGGCACAAATTGATTAATTAAAATGGAAAAGATTAAAAACAGAAAATATTAAAAGCAGCTAGGAAAAAAGTGAATAGTCACCCCTATGGCTATGAACAGATCTCTCAATAGACTCTAAAGACTAGAAAGGACAGGATATATTCAATGTTTTGAATGGAAAAGACCTACAATTAGATAAGTTATTAACCAGGGTTGAAGGAACAATGAAGAGCTTTTCAAACAAACAACGGCTAGAGGAACTCGACAACACTAAATAAATCATATAAGAAATACTAAAAGAGAGCTATATAAAAGGAAAATAATGAAACCATTTCTCTCTCTCTCTCTTTTTCCCTCCAGGGTTATTGCTGGGCTTGGTGCCTGCATCATGAATCCACTCCGCTCCTGGAGGCCACTTTTTCCCCCTTTTGTTGCCATTGTTGTTGTAGCCTCGTTATTACCATTGTTGATGTTGTTCGTTGTTGGATAGGACAGAGAGAAATGGAGAGAGGAGGGGAAGACAGAGAGGGGGTGAGAAAGACAGACACCTGCAGACCTGCTTCACCGCCTGTGAAGCGACTCCCCTGCAGATGGGGAGCCGGGGCTCGAACCAGTATCCTTACGCCGGTCCCTGTGCTTTGCGCCACATGCGCTTAACCCACTGCACCACCGGCCAACCCCCCCCCCCTTTACAAAAAAATCAAAGCAAGGGCACAAGCAAAGTCAAATGAAGACAAATCCTGGACTCAAGACTGCAGAACTGAGGTCATAAAGGAGATAGTGGGAGGAGTAAGAGTAGGCTGCAAGGGTGGAGGGGCCCACTGGGATTTAGTGGAGAGACACTGATGCTTTGGTGATGGGTGAAGTGTAGAGACACATTCTGGAGAGTTTAAAAAAAAATCATATTTCTGAAACACTATCTTATAATCAAGGTTACCTCAGAAATAAAATTACTATTGATAAAATGCAAAAGTACAGGGAGTCGGGCGGTAGCACAGCGGGTTAAGCGCAGGTGGCGCAAAGCACAAGGACTGATGTAAGGATCCTGGTTCGAGCCCCCAGCACCCCACCTGCAAGGGAGTAGCTTCACAGGTGGTGAAGCAGGTCTGCAGGTGTCTGTCTTTCTCTCCCCCTCTCTGTCTTCCCCTCCTCTCTCCATTTCTCTCTGTCCTATCCAACAATGACATCAATAATAACTACAACAATAAAACAACAAGAACAACAAAAGGGAATAAGTAAATAAATATTTTTTTAAAAAAGAGTCAAAAGTGTAAAAAAAATGCAAAAGTACATTCAAAAGACCCTATGGGGCAAAATAGAAAACCGATTTTATAATACACTTTAGATAAGGTTTTTCAAGTCAGACAGTATTCATATCTAGTCTAAAAATGTAATCGCTACGTGAACAAGCTACTGACCAGTCAAAATCAAATCTTTAAATATATATTTACATTTAAAAACAGAGAGGCAGGGGCCAGGCAATGGCATACTCGGTAAAGTGCACATAGTAGGAAGCACAAGGATCAGAGTTAAAGTTCCACTCCCCACAGGCAGGGGGTGCACTTCACAAGTTGTGAAGCAGGTTTGCAGGTGTCTGTCTTCCTTTCCCCCAACCTCTCAATTTCTTTGTCCTATCCAATAAAATATAGGGGAAAAAATGATCACCAGGGGAAGTAGACTCATAGTCCTGGCACAGAGGCCCAGTGATACCCTAGAGAAGAGAGAGAGAAGCAAATTTGGAGAGACTTGATAACCTATCACAGGTTATGTTACAATTTTAAATTGGAAGATTTCACAAGAATCTGACATTGAGAAAAGTCTCTGAAGAAATAAGGAGGCAAAGAAAAGGTATCCCCAGGAAAAGGGACCAGCAGAAGCATATGGAATGAACGAAATGAGAAAGATATTCAGCATAATTCAGGAACATTGAAAAGCCCACAGAAGCTAGAGGAGAATGTACAAGAAGGAAAGAGTTAAGAAATGAAGTAGAAGGCTAACAAGGAGCCAATTTATATATCCAGAAGGTCTAAAAGCTACAAACAATTGAAGGGCTCAAATCCCACAGATCAGTTTTAAAAAAGTATTATTACAAAAACATCCCCACACCTATGGACATCTAATCTTTGACAAAGGGGCTCAGACAAAAACATACTATCAGCAATTAAGGCAAATTTAAATTTTAAAGTTTTATTGCAAAGGGCTAATGTTTCTTTCTTTCTTTTTAATGAGAGAGATACAGAGAGAAACAACAGCACACTGCACAAGCTCTGGCTTATGGTGGTGCTGGGGATTAAACCTGAGAGTTTGGAGCCTCAGGCATGAAAGTCTTTTGCAGAATCATTATGCTGTCTCCCCAGCCTTTGATGTTTCTTATATAAAGTGAATTCTAGAAACACATAACTCTAGAGGCTCCAATATGAAAACAAGCCAAGGGTATAAGTAAGATATGTTAACAATCTCATCAATGTGATTAAAAAGAATTTTCAAATGCACTATAGAAGAATATAATGCAGCTTAGAAAAAAGAATTAGAGCAAATGAAAAAAAAAATTAAAGCTCGTGTACAAGGCTGGTGGAGAACATGAAATAATGAAGTCACTGAAGAAAAGCTTGGTCAAAGTTAAACACAGAGTTACCATGTGATCTAGCAATCTGACTCTCAGAATATATACCCTGAAACATATTTCCACATAAAATGTTATACATAAATATTCACAGCAGCATTATCTGTAATATCCCAATAACAGAAACAACCGAAATTTTTATCAACTAGTTTATGGATAAATAAAGCACATTACATACACACAGTGGAATACTTTTCAGCAATAAAAATGAACATATTATGAACATACGCTAAGCAGAAGTCAGGCACACAAAAATTCCATTTCTATAAAATGTACATATGAGGCAAATCCATAGAAAAAGAAATTGGAACAGTGATTATAACAGTGATCATGTCACAAAATTCTGTAAATGCAATACAAGTCACTGAATAATAATAATAATAATAATATACTTTGAGAGGGCAGATTCAGGGGTTATATTTCAATAAAGGTTCTTTTAATATCTTATTCTTTAATGAGAGAAAATCAGATAGAAAGACACAAAGAGAAACCCCAGCACTGCTCAACTCTGGTCTATGGTGGTACCAGGGATTGAACCTGGGATCTTGGGAGTCTTAGGCATGAAAGTCTTTTTCAAAACCATTATGCTGTCTCCCCAGCAAGTTTGTTGTTGTTGTTGTTGTTCTGCATTTCATTTGTAAACAGTAATATATACCATGGCCATGTGAGCAGGTGGACATTTTATTGTTTTTTTTATAATTTTGTTTAAAGATTTTATTTATTTATTGGTGAGAAAGATAGACAGAGAAAGAACCAGACATCACTCTGGTACATGTGCTGCCAGGGATTGAACTCAGGACCTCATGCTTGAGAGTCTAATGCCTTAGCCACTGCACCACCTCCCAGACCACACATCAGGTGGGACATTTTATAAATTAGAAACATAAATACGAAGTTTTTTTTAACTAGAATGCTCTCTAATTTTTTCATACAAAAACTGCCAGGATAGATTAGTAACTAGGAAGGTAGAAGGAGAGAAAAGAAGAAACTTAAACACTATGTGTGTTTAGTGTGAATAAAAGGGGAAAGAAATGTCAATACTCACGATTGCATATACGAGCAAAATTATGTTCACAAAGAGTAGCCTAAGAAACTACAAACTACAAACATGGAAGCAAACGGGAGAGTTGGGAAATGGCGGACAAAATGGGTGGAAGTGTTTGTGTGCGCATCTATGCATTTAGATTTCTTTAATAATATAAATATACCACCTATTTAAAAACTAATCAAAAGCTAAAGACAGGTCATTATGAAAATTCAAAATGAACTTTTTTATGTTTTTTTCTTTATTGAGAGGATTAATGGTTTACAGTCAACAGTAAAATACAGTTATTTGTACATGTGTAAAATTTCTCAGTTTTCCATATAACAATTCAACCTCCTCTAGGGCCTCCTCCACCATCAAGTTGCAGGACCTGAACCCTTCCCCCCGACCCCAAAGTCTTTTACTTTGGTGCAATACACCAAACTTGGTCCAAGTTCTGCTTTGTGTTTTCCCTTCTGTTCTTATTTTTCAACTTCTATGAGTAAGATCATCCTTCTCTTTCTTACTTATCTCACTTAACATTCAAAATGAACTTTTAAGGGCCAGAGAGATATCACAGCAGTATGTGCAAGAGACTTTCATGACTGAGGCTCAATCCCTGATACCACAAGCCAGAGCTGAGCAGTGCTCTGAGAAAGAAGAGGAGGGAGAGGCACTTTTATTGATTTAAATGATGACAAACTGAAACAAAAACAAACAAAATGAAGTCACACTGAAGTGTGCTAGAGGTGTCATGGACCCAAAATAAGAAAAGCGAGAACCTGTTTCTATGTTTTCTATTAAACCCGTTCTGTTAGCTTTAGCAAATAACTCCTGTAGGTTTCAATTTTCTGTTTGTAAATTAGACAAGGTTGAACTCTAAAGCCACTTGCTACTATAACTTTCTATAATGCAAAAAAAAAAAATTCAATGCAATGCTAGGTTCTGTGAAAACACAATTTTTAATAAATTAATTGAACTGTCATCAGTGCCAAATAATCAGGGAAAAGAGCCAGACAGGCCAATACTTGAAAGAAACCAAAATTCTACCATGCTGAGAATGATGGTTTTTAAAAGATGAAAAATGTTTAAGCCAACAGATCTTTCTTGTTTTAATGTCCTTGTATAATCTTCCAAAGCTTTTCATTACACAATCGCCAAAACAAAGTCAACTTTAAAAAGCCAAAGTGTTGCTTTGGCTGACATATTACCCCAAGAACTTTCCACCATCTGGTCTGGAAATGTCCTAGAACAAACTACCGTTGGAGAGCTATTAATTTCATGTGAAGAAAAAAAAAAGAGAGAGAGAAAGAGAGATAGAAAGAATAAAACAAGGACAGGCAACATGACCTTGCTTTGCTCTCCTCTGCTAGAGTAAAGCAGAACACTTGGATAAAGACAAAAGCCTTCATGAAACGGGTGTTAGTATTGGCTAAGGACAAAGTGAGTACGAAGGGAAGGGGAAAAACATCCTCCCCTTTGACTTACGACTGGATAAGAAATCTGACAGTACTGTAAATGGAACACGAGTTTAACAAAAGCAACTGACAAGTTAGTCCAAGGGATTAAGATCTAAAGTGACAACGTGGACATTCTAAAAGTAAAATAAGAGAAGAAAGTTGTACAGTCTACTACAGATAGTATCAACAGTAGTGGGGGCTTCACTGAAAAGTAACAAAATCAGGGGAGACAGCACAGTTTACTCAACAGACTTTTCATTCCTGAGACTCTGATGTCCTACGTTCAGTCCCTATCAAAACCATATATCAGAGCTGAACAGTGCTCTGGTTAAAAAAAAAAATTTTTTTTTTAATTAAAAACTTAACAAAAACGGGAGTCGGGCCTAGTAGCACAGCAGGTTATGGGCACGTGCAAAGCGTTAATGGACCGGCATAAGAATCCCGGTTTGAGTCCCCCCCACCCCCATCTGCAGGGGAGTCGCTTCACAGGCAGTGAAGCAGGTCTGCAGGTGTCTTTCTCTCCCCCTCTCCACTTCTCTCTATCCTATCCAAACACGACGACATCAAGAACAACAACAATAATAACTAAAACACTAAAACAAGGGCAACAAAAGGGAATAAAATAAATATATTTTTTAAATTAACATAATCAAAGTAGTCCTCATATGAGTAAGTCTTAACAGTAAAACAGGAAGTACCTGGAGGGTTGACATTTAAAAGTATACAATTACAGTCTCAGATTGTTAATCTTTGGCTTTACCTTACCTGTCAACTTCACTCATATAAGAGGGTGGATAACATAAACTCAGATATCCATTTCATGTTTTCATGGTTTCTCAAAGAACTAGTATTATATATGCAATAATGCTATCAAATGTCTAAGATATAGTGATGCTATCTTTAGAAAACAATTACCAAAAATAGAGCTCCCAACATTCTAAAACATTAAGTCATAAAGCTGTATATGTACATAAAGTTGACTTCTCTGTATGTAATACATCTAAACTATGGGATATTAAACAATTAATAAGCCATAAACTCTTAAATATATATTACAAAGTGAGCATAGTCAATCTGAAATGAATGTACACTGCATGATTCCAACTACAGAACATTCCAGAAAAGGTGAAACAATAGTAAAAGGTATAGTTCTGACCAAGGAGATGGGAGGGATGAACAGGCAGAGCAGAAGCTATTTCAAGCAGTGAAACTACTCTTAGAGTCAGACAGTAGCAGACCTGGTAGAGTGTGTATGTTATCAAGCACAAGGACCCAGATTCAAGCCTCTAGAACCCAACAAGTAAAGGGGCTATGAAACAATGCTGCAGGTGTCTCCCTCCTTCATCTTCCCCTTCACTCTCACATTCTGTCCCTATCCAAAAAAGTAATAAATAAAATATTTTTTAAAAAGAAACTGCTCCTCCCCACCTGCAGGGGAGTCGCTTCACAGGCAGTGAAGCAGGTCTGCAGGTGTCTATCTTACTCTCCCCCTCTCTGTCTTCTCCTCCTTTCTCCATTTCCTCTCTGTCCTATCCAACAATGACAACATCAATAACAACAATTTTAAAAAGGGGCAACAAAAGGGAAAATAAATAAATATTAAAAAAAGAAACTACTCGTGTACTTTAGTGGCAGATGGATGTCATTATACACCTGTCAAAATACACAACACACCAGAGTGAACCCTAACATGAACTGTCATTTTGGGTGACACATACCATTGCAGGTTCAGAGAACTTGGTGACGGAAGATGTGATGTATGTGTGTGTGTGTGTGGGGGGGGGAGCTTGTCTCTGTATTATCTGCCTGCTTTTTTTTAATACTTATTTTATTTATTTATTCCCTTTTGTTGCCCTTGTTGTTTTTTTTATTGTTGTAGTTATTATTGTTGTTGTCATCGTTGTTGGATAGGACAGAGAGAAATGGAGAGAGGAGGGGAAGACAGAGAGGAGGAGAGAAAGATAGACACCTGCAGACCTGCTTCACCGCCTGTAAAGCGACTCCCTTGCAGGTGGGGAGCCGGGGTTCGAACCGGAATCCTTATGCCGGTCCTTGTGCTTTGTGCCACCTGCGCTTAACCCGCTGCGCTACAGCCTGACTTCCATATCTGCCTGCTTTTGCTAAGAGTTTAAAACCGTTCTGAAAAATAAAACTTATCAATTTTTTTTAAATGTACCATATTATTCAGAAACATGTGGGTCAGATAAGCATTTGTATAAATGACAAGTGTTAAATACAAAAAAATCATTTGCTGCTGAGGAAGAAGTAAAAAGGGGTGGGACAAAGAACACTTGTCTTATTATGAGTACTCTATTTTTAATGTTACTTTATTAGTGATTTAATAAAAAGTCTTCAAGATTCTAAGAGTATAGGGTCTACTTCCACATCACACCCACCACCAAAGTTCTGTGCAAACCCCACCCCACCCCATAACCACCAGAGCTGTAGTTCCCACAAACTCTAAAAGGCAATATGGCTACTTCTTTTCTTCTTCATACTATGTGCGTGTATATATTTCAACTTAAAATAACTACTAACTGTCTAAATGAATACAATTCGGGTTATTATTCTGTGAGAATTTATGTAAGTCACAGTTTTGTTTTTCTTGTAATCAACTGACTAGTGGCAGAACTTAAATTTGGGGTTGAGAAAATATTGGAAAAAAAATTCATGCTTTAGGCTCTAAGGCCCCAGGTTTCAATCGCCAGCACCACTATAAGTCAGAGTATAGCAATGTTCTGGTCTATCTATCCCTCTCATTAAAATAATTAAATAAAAATCTCTTAAAAGAATTAATATTTGTAATGATTAATGTCAAAATACCTCACTGTTATTTCGTTGCACATGCATTAATAACAGCAAAAGAAGTTAACAAAGTATTCTGTGTCATTTTTTTATCTTTATTTATTAAATAAATAAATAAAGTGCAGGTGGGGACTGGGGGACCTGAATCAGGGTCCTTGCACACTGCAATGTGTGCACTCAACCATGTGCACCACCACCTGGACCCTTAGTCGTATTTAGAAGACTAAAAATTCTTGGGGCCAGGTGGCAGCAAACCTGATGAAGCACAGACATCACAGTGCACAAGGACCCAGGTTCAAGTTGCTGGTCCCCACCTGCAGGTGGAAAGCTTCATAAGTGGTGAGCAGGACTGCAGGTGTCTCTCTGTCTCCCTCTATATATATATATCCCCCTTCTCAATTTCTATCTTTATCCAATAATAAATAAATTATTAAAAATAAATAAAATTAAAAATTCTTTGAAGGCAGAGATTCACTGTCTTCAGGACTGATTTAGAATATGCAGTCAGAGGTCAGGCGGTAGCACAGTGGGTTAAGCGCACATGGCATGAAGCACAAGGACCAGCATAAGGATCCGGTTCAAGCCCCCGGCTCCCCACCTACAGGGGGTCACTTCACAAGCAGTGAAGCAGGTTTGCAGATGTCTGTCTTTCTCTTCCCCTCCTCTCTCCATTTCTCTATGTCCTATCCAACAACGAGAGCAATGACAATAATAATAATAACAATGATAAATAAAAGGGCAACAAAAGGGAAAGAATAGCCTCCAGGAGCAGCGAATTCTTAGTGCAGGCACTGAGCCCCAGCAATAACCCTGAAGGCAAAAAGAAAAAAGAAAAAGATATATTAAGTGTTCTTTTAGTAACGTGACAACGTTAATAATTACCATACTGTTGACCTATCCTCAATTTGTACAAAACTGGCATGCATCCATAATGATCTTAAAAAATATATATGCAGTCATTGTCACATATAAAATTCAAGAGTCAGGACACGTTAAAAAACCAAGGTTAATGTGGAAAAGCCAATGATTACATGACTCCAAATAATGAAAAATGTACAAGAAAATGAGCACATAGAGACAAAAGCACATCCAGGATCCTGTTTTTTGCACCTTGAAATGTTCACACCTATTGTCAGGCTAGAGCCAGTTCCCAACAGTCTGCAAAGTTCCTCTAAGCAGTGTGACACACAGAATCATTTCTTGGTTACTGGCTGGTTTGTTTTTGGGGGGTGTGTGTGTAGCTAGAGTCTTGTGCATGGGCAATTTCACTGATCTCAGTCAACCATTTCATTCCTTTTATTTCAGAGAGAGAGAGACTACAACACTAGTCCACTATCCCTGGAGCACCCCTCTGGAGTTATCTCTAGGGTTTCCATGTGGTACCTAGACTCAAAACCCAGGCCCTAACATAAAGCAGTGTGAGCTCTAGCAGGGGGACTATCTCATCCCAACAGTAAAACTCTTCTTTCAGTTCTCACACACAAATTGTTAAAGCCTTGTTCTTCCAAACCTCAGACATCCTTATCATAAATTCATTACACCTGATAATGACCAAGCACTGCTACTTTGTACTGAGAAATTAAAAATAGGAAAATCAGCTCAGAAGCAAGTAGACCTTCTTCTCTGAAGATTAGGTATGTGTAAGATAACACACATAATGACAAAACACTCTAAAATTCACACAAAGCTTCTTCAAGTACATTGCTTTCATCCTCAGTACTGAGAAGCAGAGCGTGCAGTGAGTGAAAGCACTAGATAGCCTCCTCCCAGGATGAGATGCTGCCTCACAGTGGCTAATCCCTCTGCTGCAAGAAACATCAGGGATTCAAACTGTCGTTGCCAAATAGAAAGGGACAGGTACTGAGGTTGTTGCTACAACAGCTATGCAAGTGAGTCTCCAAACTTAAGCATCCCAACTTCCTTATCTAAAATGCTAAACAACTGACCAAGATTTGGATGTCTGCAAATGTCTTTTCCAAGAGATAACCCATGATTTATTAATACCAGTTTTTCAATGAAAAAAACAGAGATCTGGAGTGGCATTGCTGGTTACTGGGAGAGTCGGGACTCAAGACCTTACCTTCTAGATTCTGGTGCTTTTATTTTTCCATTACATAATATATGTATCCTATGTAGCTCTTGACAATAACCAGGCTTGGCTCAGCATTTGTGAACAATATGAAAGCAACATTATTTGTAGCTATGCAGTGGTCAAATTTCTTTAATTAACCAGAAAAAGGCTTACACATTTAACAATGTTTACCTGTGGATTTTTATCCCCAACACAACAGAGATAAATTTTCACACCAAAATGTTATTGTGAACTAAATACACAAGTCTTCCTTGGTATAAGAAAATGCTGCAATATTTAATTCAATTCCTATAATGTCTTAAATACTTAATGCAACTTGGGAAAACTGAACTATGTTTACCATACAGAGTCTACAAATTATTAATAAAACTCTGACTTGCTTTAGTCTCCCACCCCACTGAGGCTGGACTTGGAGAAATAGTTGAGAATCAACACAGCACACAGCTGTGAAGCCATTCACTACTAACTGTGAGTCTCCGAGTTCCTTCACCTTCACCTGGCAGCTTGCAGGCTTCATAAAGAAACTGCTTCTGAGCTGGGGCCCTAATCAGGGAATCCTGAGATTCCCAAACAGACTTGATGGGCCTAGACCTCAAATAAATCCCTCTCTCCATTGTTACCAGTCATCTCTATCAGGAACAACACAATAGACTCCTTTGTCAGCCCTCATAGGACCTTGCCCTCAACTTGGATCAACAATGTTAGAGAATGTTTCATCCTCCAAAGGGAGGATGGACAACATACTCTATACTACACCTGAGGAAGCTAGGTCCTGATACTGGGGCACCTTGGAATGTTCCTACTCATGACCACAGAATGTGAGCTCAGATCTACAGGGATGCAGAGGTCACATAGGCTCCTAAGCTGAATATGGGCCCCAGACCAAAACAAATCAATGGGGTTCACAGCCAACAATATTTATACCCCTTTCCCATATTAGGGAGCTTCTCTCTTCCCTGATCCAGTTTGCTTTCTTTTTTTACTTAACCTTTTATTTATATAAAGGAAACATTGACTAAACCATAGGATAAGAAGGGTACAACTTTACACAATTCCCACCACCAGAACTCTGTATCCCATCCCCTCCCCTGACAGCTTTCCAATAGGAAACACACACACACACACACACACACACACACACACACATATTGCCATAGGCCCTTTGAAATATAACTAAAATATGCCTAGTAGCTATCTACAAAATTGAGGGCCCCCAACTCTTCATCTGCACTATTCCAGCTTTTAGGTCCATGATTGGTCAACAATTTGTTTGGCTCTGTATGTTAATTCCAGATGCTGGCATGATGCCGACTAGACTTCCCTGGACAGATAAACCCACCAATGTGTCCTGGATCTCCATTTCCCTAGAGCCCTTCCCCACTAGGGAAAGAGAGACAGGCTGGGAGTATGGATCAACCTGCCAACGCCCATGTTTATTGGGGAAGCAATTATAGAAGCCAGACCTTCCACCTTCTGCATCCCACAATGACCTTGGGTCCAACTCCCAGAGGGTTAAAGAATAAGAAAGCTTAAACAACCAGACCACCACAAATAGGACATATATCAAAACACTCTAAAACTCTACAAGAATGGCGTTAAAATATCTTCAATCTTTGATATCAATAAATGTCAATGGTCTGAATTCACCTCTTAAAAGACACAGAGTAGGAAGATGGATCAGAAAACACAACCCAACAATATGCTGTCTACAGGAAACCCACCTAACGCAACAAGACAAACAGAGACTTAAAGTGAAACGATAGAAAACTATCATACAAGCCAATGGCCCACAAAAAAGGGCAGGAATGGCTATTCTCATATCTGACATGATAGACTTTAAAATAGATAAGATTAAAAAAGATAGGAATGGACACTACTTAATGCTCAGAGGATCAGTCAATCAAGAGGACTTAACAATTATTAACATCTATGCACCCAATGAGAAACCAGCTAAGTACATCAAACGTCTACTGAAAGAGCTACAGCAATATATTAACAGTAACACAATCATAGTAGGGGACTTCAACACCCCACTCTCTCAACTTGACAGATCATCCAGGCAGAAAATCAATAAAGACATAAGGGAGCTAAATGAAGTGATAGATAAACTAGAACTATTAGACATTTTCAGAGTCATTCATCCCAAGAAACTGGAATATACATTTTACTCAAATCCACATGGGTCATTCTCAAGGATAGACCATATGTTAGGCCACAAAGACAGCATCAGCCAATTCAAGAGCATTGAAATCATCCCATGCATCTTCTCAGACCACAGTGGAATTAAACTAACACTTAACAATCAACAAAAGATTAGTAACAGTGCCAAAATGTGGAAGCTCAACAGTACACTTCTTAACAACTTCTGGGTCAAAGAGGAAATCAAGGAAGAAATCAAAATGTTTCGAGAGTTCAATGAAAATGAAGACACAAGCTATCAAAATATTTGGGACAGTCCTAAGAGGGAAGTTCATAGCTATACAAGCACACATTAGGAAATAAGAAAAAGCACAAATAAACAGCCTGATTGCACATCTTAAAGACCTAGAAGAGCAACAACAAAGGAACCCTAAAGCAACCAGAAGGACAGAAATCACTAAAGTTAGGGCAGAAATAAATAACATTGAGAATAGGAAAACCATACAAAAGATGAACGAAAGTAAATGTTGGTTCTTCGAAAGAGTAAACAAAATCAACAAACCTTTAGCCAGACTCACAAAACAAAAAAGGGAGAAGACCCAAATAAATCGGATACTAAATGAAGGAGGAGATATCACAACAGACACCGCAGAAATTCAACATATCATGCGAGGCTTCTATGAACAACTACATGCCACCAAGCTAGAGAACCTGGGAGAAATGGACGATTTCCTAGATACTTACCAACTTCCAAAACTAAGTAAAGAGAAGTGGATAACATGAACAGGCTCACCACAGCTAATGAAATTGAAACAGTTATCAAAAATCTCCCCAAAAATAAAAAGTCCTGGACCAGATGGTTTTACAAATGAATTCTACAAAACCTTCAAAGAAGAACTAATACCTCTACTTTTAAAAGTCTTCCAGAAGATTGAAAACACTGGAATACTCCCCTCCAGCTTCTATGAAGCCAACATCACTTTGATACCAAAAGCAGACAGGGACACAACCAAAAAAGAAAACTACAGACCAATATCTCTGATGAACACAGATGCGAAAATATTGAAAAAAATTCTAGCCAACCGGATACAGCAGTATATCAAAAAGATTGTTCATCATGACCAAGTGGGGTTTATCCCAGGCATGCAAGGTTGGTTTAATATATATAAATCAATCAATGTGATCCACCACATTAACAAAAGCAAGACCAAAAACCACATGGTCATATCAATAGATGCAGAGAAAGCCTTTGACAAAATACAACATCCCTTTATGATCAAAACACCACAAAAAATGGGAATAGATGGAAAATTCCTCAAGATAGTGGAGTCTATATATAGCAAACCTACAGCCAACATCATACTCAATGGTGAAAAACTGGAAGCATTTCCCCTCAGATCAGGTACTAGACAGGGCTGCCCACTATCACCATTACTATTCAACATAGCATTGGAAGTTCTTGCCATAGCAATCAGGCAGGAGCAAGGAATTAAAGGCATACAGATTGGAAGAGAAGAAGTCAAACTCTCCCTATTTGCAGATGACATGATAGTATATACAGAAAAACCTAAGGAATCCAGCAAGAAGCTTTTAGAAATCATCAGGCAATACAGTAAGGTGTCAGGCTACAAAATTAACATTCAAAAGTCAGTGGCATTCCTCTATGCAAACACTAAGTTAGAAGAAACTGAAATCCAGAAATCAATTCCTTTTACAATAGCAACAAAAACAATAAAATATTTAGGAGTAAACCTAAGCAAAGAAGTGAAAGACTTGTATACTGAAAATTATGAGTCACTACTCAAAGAAATTGAAAAAGACACAAAGAAGTAGAAAGATATTCCATGTTCATGGGTTGGAAGAATTAACATCATCAAAATGAATATATTACCCAGAGCCATCTACAAATTTAATGCTATCCCCATCAAGATCCCAAGCACATTTTTTAGGAGAATATTAAAAATGCTACAAATGTTTATTTGGAACCAGAAAAGACCTAGAATTGCCAAAACAATCTTGAGAAAAAAGAACAGAACTGGAGGCATCACACTCCCAGATTAAGTAAGGACTATAAAAGCTAGATACGGGCAAGAGACTGGCATACTTTAAAGATGGCTCTTTTGATCACTACCAGGTCACCCCATCATGCAGGGTCCTTATCAGGGAATCCAGGGATTCCCACAGTCATGATGGGCCTAGACCTCTAACAGACCCCTGTCTCCACTGCCGCTGGTCATCTTCATCAGGATCAACATAGTGTACCCCTTTATGGGTCCCTACAGGACTTTGCCCTCAATGTGTATCATCAATGGTAGGGAAAGCCCAATTCTCTGAAGGGAGGTTGGGCCAACTACTCTACCACTTGAGGAAGATGGTAGAGCAACCTAGATTGTTCCTAGCCATGACCACAGAATACAAGCTCAGACCTACAGAGATGCAGAGGTTACACAGGCTTCTGTACTGAATATGGGCCACAGGTCAAATCAATGGGGTTTACAGTTAATGATATTTATATACTTTTCCTATATTTGGGAACTACTTTCTTCCCTGAACCAGCTTTCTAGTCCTTTTTCCAACTATGACACCATCTCCCAGACAATACCTTTGGTTGACCTGCATGTTAGCTGTTGGTCTCAGGCAAAAATTAGTAAAGTCATGAGCCCCTTGTAATATATCTAAAATAGATCTACTAGGTTTTTCCAAAATGGAGACCCAAAATTTCATCTGCATTACTCTTGCCTTTAGGTTCATGATTTGTCAACAATTTGTTTGGCATTATATGTTAATGCTTTTTTAGCCACCAGGTTCCAGGTGCTACCACAATGCCAGCCTGACTTCCCTGGGTAGATGACCCCACCAATATGTCCTGGAGCCCTGCCCCACTAGGAAAAGAGAGAGACAGGTTGGGAGTATAGATCAACCTACCAACACCCATGTTCAGCAGGGAAGCAATTATAGAAGCCAGAGCTCCCACCTACTGCACCCCCCGATGACCCTAGATTTATACTCCCAGAGGGATAAAGAATAGGATAGCTTTCAAGGGAGGGGGATGGGATACAGAGCTCTGGTGGTGAGAACTATGCGAAACTGTACCCTTTTTGTCCTATGGTCTTGTCAATATTTCCATTTTGTAAACTGGAAGGAAGGAAGGAAGGAAGGAAGGAAAGAAGGAAGGGAGGGAGGAAGAGAGGAAAGAAGGAAGAGAGGAAAGAAGAGAGGAAGGAAGGAAGGAAGGAAGGAAAGAAGGAAAGAAGGAAAGGAGGGAGGAAGGAAGAGAGGAAAGAAGGAAGGAAGAGAGGAAAGAAGGAAGAGAGGAAAGAAGAGAGGAAGGAAGGAAGGAAGGAAGGAAGGAAGGAAGGGAGGGAGGGAGGAAGGAAGGAAGGAACTGCTTCTGGTCCTTCAGGCTCTTCACTATCAGAACCAAAAAGACTCAATATCAAAATCTTCACTGCACCACATCTAACACAATGACACCTGCCTATGAGTACAACAAATGTGTATTTTATGTCGTTTTGTTAAATTTAAGATACCCTGTGGATAAAACAAATTTCATAAATAAGATTCTTAATCAGTTTTGTTCTTCCCCCAAATACTTCCAAAGTAGATTTTAGAGAAGCAGTTCTCAAAATTAAGCTATTTTTATATCTTAATAAACAGAGAACCTTAAACATAATCAAATCTTTAGTTCTAACTTTCAAATCTGTTCTCCATCACACAGTAGGCATTCCCATCTCCAGTCTCCCACAAATCCCCTGCTGTGATCAAACAAATACACTTGTGACTCTCCAAACATATCTTCTACACCCAGGAGGTCTTTACCAAGCTCAGAACTTCCTGTCTCCTCTGTGGCCTAGGACCTGCTAGTCACTAGAGACACCAAATGGCCATGGCATTTGTCAGCTGCTCCTCGTATCAGGCAGTGTTGCTATGTACCTACCCATCCCTCCGCTCTTCGAGGGCACTACTATCTTTCTTTGCCCAGATCTAAGATAGCATATACACATAGTATATGCAATATACATACATACATTATATATATATATATATATATATATATATATATATGACAAACAATAAAAAGAACATTCTAGACTATGAAGAGAGAACACAGGGACTGCTGAAATATAGACTAAAATGCAAACTAGAAGACCCCAGACTGGTCAGCATTCATAACTCTTTAGCTAACATTTCCTTTAACATTGTTAGATGGCATTGCTCAATATTGCAGTCATTGACAGTCCCTTTTCAACTACTAACATATAAAAGACACCTAGTTACTAACTGCGCCAAGGACTCTGGGCCAGTATGCTTGCAAAGGAATATGCTTTAGTACGATCCAAGAGAAGTAATAATTAGTACAAAAATCAAAAGTGAATGAAAAGACAAAAAATTAAGCGAGATAAAATGACAGAGAATGAGAGAATGCTATTTCGGGGCATTTGGAACTGCTGTTTCGAAGCAGCAGTCCTTTATGCAGAAAGAACTCGGGACACGAGCCATGGAGGCAGCTGCAGGATGATATTCAATATGGGAAAGGGGGCGGGGGCAAAGGTTCTAGAGACAGGCATAAATTGGCATGTTCCAAATCAGTAAGGAAGCACAACAACTCTAAATAGCTTCCACGCCTAAGGTCCTGAGGTTCCAGCTCAATGCTTTACACCACCACAAACCAGAGCTGAACAGTGATCTGGTGAGAAATAAATGAAAAGAAAGAAAAGAATGATGGGAAGGAAAGAGACATGGAGGTAGAAGAAGGAAGCGGGAAAGAGGGAGCAAAAGAGAAAGAAAACCAACACAGGTCCAAAGCAGTAGGAAGCCAGTGAAGCTGAAGCAGAATGTGACATGGACATGGTAAACAGGTAACAGCAGACACCCTGTGTCTCCCCAAAAAAGACAGTGAAGGTAATCAATTATGAATAGTTCATCTTCATCAATGTACGTCTTAAGAAAGAACAAAAAAAAAACTATCTTATATCTGAAAATTCTGCAAATCGAGTGTGCTGGGATGACTAAGCAGGCCCACTCAGTCAGATGGCAGGCTGGTGGAGAAGAGCACGTAAGTGCATGTTAGAGGGAGAGGCTACGTGCTGGGCCTGGGACTAACAGAAAGGTCCACACCGAGCAGCCTCACAGGGTCCATCCTGAGTGGCGGCATTCAAGAAAAGGAGTAGGGGCTATTCTTGACAACGGCACCATCATACACAGCTAGTAGTGCTAGCATTGACAGAAAATGGCAAATTCAAATCAAAGGAAGCAAGGAAAAAAACAAAAAACAGTTGAAGTTCTCAGAATTACTTCTATGTGTATGCAGCTGGGCTTCACAGAACATAAATCCTTCTACAGGCTGGGTGACCTGAATTCCACCACTTAGTCACCTGGGCTCTCTGATTCTCACAGTAACAATGTAAGAAACAACAGTGTCAGATTCTACATGTTGTGCTTTCAACTCTGGCCTGTCCAACCAAGTCTGTGTACTATATGCCTATTAGTGTCTTGAGGAAAACACCTTATTTTACTATTCTGCTTTCCCATACACTTCCCTGAGAGCATAGAAGAGATGTAAAATGAATCTGAAACCAGATACTACTTTTGGAAAACTTATTTCAACTAGGAAAAAGTCATGAGCCCATACATAACATACTCTTTAAATATACAAATGCTGCCATGTGTAGACTCAAGGAAGGATTCCTGGAAGATGCCCAATTTTAATCTAACTTGGAAGGTTAGTATCTCAGAAAATTAGTATTTTATCAAGAAATCCAAACTGCAAAGCACTATCAACTAACTACTTAAAAAGTCAATCGTTAGTACAAGTAATTCCTACTAATACTGGGAATTTATCCAAACTATTACAGTTTACGCTATTTAAAAATAAAGTAGGGCTGGCAAAATAGCTCACTTGGAATAGTGTGCCACTTTGTCAAATAAAAAGATAGGAAAGTGTACTAAAACTTCAAATTTAGCATATAATGGACTAAAGATGAGACTTTATATATTTCTAAACTTGCCTTTTTTTTTTTTTTTAACCAAAGCACTACTCAGTTTGGGCTTATGGGGGTGTGGGGATTGAACCAAGGATGTTGGAGCCTTAGGTATGAGACTCACTGCACAACCATTATGTTATGCTATCTCTCCTGCCCTTAACATACTATTAACAATCACTGATTTTCAATAATTATACAGTGATGTCAGTTGCATAAAAGACGTAAACTAGCTTTATTTTTTTTATAAAGTCAGAGAAGTCGAGGAGAAAGGGAGAAGCAGAGAGGGAGAGAGAGAGAGACACACCTGAAGTGTTGCTCCACAGCCAGTGAAGCTTCCCCCTGCAGGTGGGGGCCTGGGATTTGAACCTGGTTCCCTGCACATGGTAATATAAGCTCTCCCAGGTATACCATTGCCCTACTGCTAAGCCAGTTCTAAATTACCTGTGGTGGCCATTAAAACTGAGTCCTTTTGCTGTTCACTGACCAACGCAGGCAGGCAAACACACTAAAAGCAAGTGTTCTAATGAGACTAACGATGGTCAGGGGTGAGAACATCCCAGGCTTTCTCAACTATTATTGCCCTTTAAATGAGAAGCTAATCTTTAAAGCTGCACAACAGTTTAATGCATGAAGCGCTTAAATAGTAGTTTGGTTTCACATGGAAACTGTTACCAAGACAAACCTTCCTGCAGGATGGAGTTCCAAGAACATTAAATCATAAGAAATTGTTTCAGCAGCTGGTAAAACTCAGTGTACATAACACAAGACATCTGGTTGTCTGTACATTTTCAGTTCTTTTAAAAAGTATAAACACATTA